>NC_141603.1:53483815-53634400 GCF_047967505.1 Dipteris shenzhenensis | reverse complement strand
AAGGGCAAGCTACCACATGGCATGGAGGAGATATCCCACATGTGAGCATGCATATGGATGTAAGTACCCACTCATATAAAAGGGAGGTTCATTTGAAGTAATATCAATGAAGCACTTTGCACTATCTAAAGATTCTCTTTATGAGTCCAAGCTAATCTATCTTGGAACCTAATTGACTTGAGTTATAGATCATGATCACTCTTGGGATTCATCCACCTTAGATTAGTGTTATCATTAGAGTAGATTATAGAAGAGCTCGGTCCATGTGCTTTAACACCTTCTAAGTGCACTTGGAGTAATTTGAGGTTCTTGTTGTTGTTGCTGCACGTTCTCATGTTTTGCAACCTTTTGCATTTCATCTTCTATGATTTCTCAAGAGTTGTGTATTCTATGTCTACATTTTCTTTCTTCCTTTTCTGCAAGTGATCTTTATACTTAACAGTCTCGTTGAATACAACCTCTTTGCTCCTAATGATTTTGTTACTTTCATAATCCCATAGACGAGAACCAAACTCACTATGTCCATATCCAATAAAGATATACTTCTTGGATTTTGTTACTTTCATAATCCCATAGACGATAACCAAACTCACTACATCCATATCCAATAAAGATGTACTTCTTGGATTTTGCCTCAAGCTTTGTTCTCAAGTCCTTGTCAACATGGACAAATGCTTCACAACCAAAAACCTTTAGAAAAGAAGAGCTAACCTTTTTACTTGTCCATGACTTGAAGGTGATATATTTATCAAGTAAACACTTGTATTCATTGCTTCAACCCCAAAGCTGTAAGGGCAACCGTGTGTGTCGTCTCTTGCATGCTCCATGATTGTTTTGTTTATCCTCTCTGATAAGTTATTTTGTTGTCGTGTTCTTGGAGTTGGCTTCACTCTATCAATTCCATTATATGAACAATAACTATCAAATTCTTTGCTGTAGCATTCGCCTCCATTGTTTGATCTGAGACCTTTCAACTTTTTTCTTGTCTCATTCTTAGCCAAAGATTTCCATTTCTTAAAAGTTTCAAAGATGTCACATTTTCTTTAAATTTAATAAACCCAAGTTTTTTGAGTTGCATCATCAATAAAAGTAACATAATAGTGAGAACCACCAAGAGATGATACATCAACAGGATTCCATACATCTATATGCACAGGCTCTAATATTTTTCTCTCTTCTTTTGTCTCCCAACTTTGAGAAATCTAACTCTCTTTTATTTTACATAAACACAGTTATAACAAAAATCCAAATCAACTTGCTCCAAACCTAGCAACACTTTTCTTGAGTGAAGAATTTGCATCCCCTTCTCACTCATGTGCCCAAGGCTATGATGCCACAAATCTGTATTTGTTCCTGTAGAAGCTAAAAAAATAGAGTAGCAAGCATTACCATTACATAAATATAGCGTACCTACCTTGTCTCCTTTTGCTATTACCATTGATCCTTTAGTGACCTTTCCCAATTTCCTACAAATGTGATTGTGCAACCTTCATCATCCAATTGTCCTAGTGAAATTAAGTTTCCTCTTAAATTAGAAACATGCCTTACCTCCTTCAGCAACCATTGGTTTCTATTTTGTAATTTTAGTAGCATCTTGCCTTTTCCAACAACCTTACATGCTTCATTATCAACTAAATGAACTTCTCCAAAATCACCTTGAACATGGTCTTGAAAATATTTCCTATGAGGTGTAGCATGAAATGAAGCCAATAAGTCTACTACCCATGCATCAGTTATAGTATCCAATGAAAGAATTAAGGCATCTTGCAACATAGTACCCACTACATTTGCTTCTTGCATATTGTCTTTTTTTCCATCTCCTTCCTTTTTCCTTTGCAACCAACAATCTTTCTTCAGGTTCCTGTGTTCACAATGCTAGCACTCTAAGTCCCTTTGGATTTGGATCTACTTCTTAACTTGTCATGATTTCTTAGGCTCTTTCCTTTCTCCCTCAATCTTTCCCTATTCTTAAGAGTCAAAGCATTACCTGATGTTTCACCTATGTTTTTTTGTCACATTTCCTCACTAAGGAGAACACCAACAACATCATCAAACTTTAAACTTTCTAACCAGAAAGAGAGTTACTCACAGCCATGACCAAGCCATCCCAACTTTCTAGCAATGAGCACAAGATCAAGAGAGCTCAAACCTAATCACAATTTACTCCTATAGACCTTAGTTGGATTGTATTTGTATTGAATTTATTCAAATGATGAGCTACATACCCACCTTTTAACATCTTCAAATTAAATAAACGCTTCATAAGAAATAACTTGTTAGAAACGATGGTTTTCATACAATGTATCCAATGTGCTCATTAAGTCCTTTGTTGTCTTTTGATCAAGGATGTTGAAAGCCACTAATGTTGCCAAATACAATTGTATTGTTCCTAGTGCCTTTTCTATCTAGAACCTCCCAATCTTTAGCTAACATACTCGTAGGCTTCTTTGCTATCCTGCCTAATGGCAAGAAAATATCCTTTTGGTACAAATAATCCTCAGTCTGCATCTTCCAATGATGGTAATCCTTGCCATTGAACTTCTCGATTTTGAATTTTTCTCCTTCCATCATTGCTCCCACTCAAACTAGGAACCTCATTCCAAATGAGTCAAATGGGCATTGCTCAAACAAATGCTCTGACACCAATTATGAGGGGTAGTACAATAATGAAGTAACTATGCGAGAAGCGGAATGCATAAAATACACAATACAAAAAGCGCACAGAATGGAAGAGAAAGGGAGACACCGATATACGTGGTTTGCCCAGTCTGGGCATAAACACGTTTGGGTCCAAAGCACATCTTAAAACAACCTCTGAAAAAAGACCAAGCTCCACATACATACATACATATCTATCTATCTATCTATATATCTATCTATCAATCAATGTATGTATGTATGTATGTATGACCAGGCTCCACATACATACATACATATCTATCTATCTATCTATCTATCGATCGATCAATGTATGTATGTATGTATGTATGTATGACCAGGCTCCACATACATACATACATATCTATCTATCTATCTAGATATCTATCGATCAATGTATGTATGTATGTATGTATGTATGTATGTATATATATATATATAGAGAGAGAGAGAGAGAGAGACAGAGATAGAGAGAGAGAGAGAGAGAGAGAGAGAGAGAGAGAGAGAGAGAGAGAGAGAGAGAGAGAGAGAGAGAGAGAGAATATAATGACATGCTATAATGTCAATGTAACATTAACAGGGTATGCTTAACAAATGTGGAGAAAGGAATGCAATCAAGAAAGATCTCTGCAGAATGTGTTTCATAGGGTTTGAAGAATCACGATCCACCATAGGGTGCATACATGCTTATTCTCAAATCAAACGATAACTTTGTCATGATATAATTCGAGAAGGCATGTTTTGTTTAAAAGTAAACTACATGAACTATATGGTGTTTTTATCTTATTTGTATTTAAAAAAGGAGAGGTCACCTTCTAAAAAAGATAATACAACACTATGTAACTTCATTATGTATAAAGTGCTTTCTTTCGTGTGTCTAGGAGTGCCTAGATATTACTACGATCTTTGTGATGTGGGAAGAGTCTTCTTTTCTTTCTAATCCCATGGTTTCTTGTAGCCCACTATTCCCTCTTCTTTTTCTTGTGTTCTCTCAGTTTCTTTGGGATGCTATTGTTAGTCTAGCTTTTATATTAATTTAAAGTTTCTATTAGCTAAATTATGGAACCCTTTTTAACATTACATTTGTTAGTTTGATTATAGTTTACGTGGCTAAGTGATTTCTTTTTGTACAATCAAATTTTGGAGTAGTCATTGTGTTTTCATCTCCTATTTCTTGGATTACTATTTAGCTCGTGTTGCCCATGAGATAATGCTAGAACTTGTTAATAGAATAGATAGTGCCAAGTGCCTCCCTTTCTATGGTGGAATAGTTCTTTTTGGGCTTGGACAATCTCCAACTTGCATAGTAGACTATCCAATACCACTTTGGCTTTTGTTATTGCATCAATGCACTGCCTATTGCTACATCTCAGGCATCCACAAAAACATGGAAGGGAAGGTTCCAGTTTGGTGGATGGATTATTAGGGTGCTAGTGACCATTAGCATGAGTCATCAAAAGTCTAGATCACCTTCCTCTAACTAGACTAGCAAAAACATATTCAATTGCTTGTTAGAGGTGTTGCCAAATCCACAAGATATTGTAGGATCCTATTGTGCCACTGAACTTGGTGGTGCAACTTTTCGAATCAACTCCACTTTGCTCTCATACCATAGCTATCCCATCTTTTGAGATTATATATCCTAAGAGTATTTAGAATACTTTCCACCACTTGGGTAGATTCAGAGAAAGCCATGCTTCTTGACACCTTATTAAACACAAGCTAAGATGATATATGTGTAGATCATGGTTGCTGAACACACTAAAATCATTGGGGAAGATCCTCATTCAAAATTTCCTGAACCAGGCTCTGAAATGCTACTGCAACCTTCTTTAAGCCAAATGTCATAACATTATATGCAAACACCCCCCATTCCATTATGAAAGATGTATTTTCTTGATCCTACTCTACCATTCAAACTTGATTATAGCCACTAAATCTGACTAGAAAGGAATGCATTTTGCAGCAGTCAATCCATAAAAGTGTAATAGTGGCAAAGTTAAGCTTGTGGTAATCCACGCAAGCACATAGCTTCTTGTTCTTCTTAGGAACAATCACGATAGGGGATATCCATGTTGCTCAATCAATTGGATAGAGAAATATGACTTGGTGTCAATTTTTTCCTCGACCCTTTTTGCTCATCCCATATAGTTGTTGTCGAACTGGAACATCATCTTTTTGTAAATTGATTTAATGCTGGTAGAATTGGAAATCAATACCTTTCATGCCTATGTAGCTCCAAGCAAACACATCCATAAAGGATACCAGTAGTTTAAGTTTTCTTAGTATTTTGGAGTCAGCTTCAAACTTACCCAAACTATTAGCAAATCAGCTTCAAATCTCAAATTGAGATTAGATAAATTGTCTTCTTTGATACACCAAGAATGTTGAAGTTCCTATTCAAAACCTTGTTCTATGACAATGAGTTGTCAGACATATGAGTGACTGCTTGACTCCATTCTTTTTTTATGCTCTAGAATCTAGCTCAGTAGGATCCCCTTCTTGCGACTAGGTTTCTTGTTGCATGACAAAATATACTAGTCCATTATAGTAGCCATATCTACTTCAAACAAACCTACTAGCTGGGGGTCTTTCTTGAGGTATTTGTCCTATTCATCAAATATATTGACACTTTCCATCTCCTATGGGCAAAGATGAGCATTCACAGTTCTTTTGGCAGTGATCACATTTGGAACTTCTTTTTACTGTTGCAAATAGTAATATGGTTGGAATGCCAATCATGTCTACTAACTTGAGCTTGTTAGAGTCATGGTTGCCCAACAACATCAAACATGCTCCTTTAATGTCCTCCATATGCAACACTTTCACTGCGATGGCAACTGTGATATTCACCACAATGATTCTCAACTAGCAAATAAGGCCCATGGGTTGAACACTCTATTGATCTACCATCGATACTGCAAAAGGATCCAGATTCTAACTGTGAAAACGCAGTTTTATTTTACAGATTGCATTAGACAAAATGTTGAATCCTAACTCTCAATCAAGCAGTATGTCTGGAATTGATTAGCCATTCAATGTTGCCATGATAACTATGATGATGTTTTCATCATATATGAGAAACTTTAGCCCATTAGAAGGAGATTCTAGCTGAGAAAAACAAACAGTGCTACAGAGGTGTCTAATGGTGGTGCCATAGGCTACCCCATACCCAAATCCTATTGGCACAATTGGTGATGAAAATTTAGAACGCGCGATAGCAATTGGTTAGCTGTTGTCATGTTAATCAATTGGCTCTTTTAAATCTTCCCAAAGATCATATCCTAATCTAGAAGATGACTCTTCCCCAAACTAGGGTGTACCACCGTTTCATCAAGCATCTTCAATCTTTTATTAGGGAGTATGCCTGCTGCGATGGGCATCGGACTCACCATATATTTTGGCCTTTGCACACTGCTCAAATCCAGCACGTGAGGTTGCCTTTCTTGGACCCACTCCAAAACCTTGGCCCAAAGTGGCTTCTTGTTCTTGCCAATGCATTTTACCTTTTCTATTAGATCATTTATCTACAACGTTGGTTTGGGTGGAAGATTCTACACCCTCATCACAACCATCACCAAAGCATTATTAGTAAAGTCTAGTTAGTCCTACTCATCACAAGCAACAACCTACACCATATTGATCTATGGTGCTAGTGCCATTGAAGCCTCATGTTAAGCTATGCTATACTCTTTTTCAACTTAATGCTCTTTCCATACAGCTCATGTTTGGAATTCTGATGTCCAAGGACCAAACAATAATAACAAACAATTGGTTGAGGCCTTGACGTCCATTCAATGCTACTAGTAGTGGGACATCGAGGTCAGTATGGTTAGAGCACTTGCTCAGATTGAGCTATAGGCATTACTGTCCAGGGCTGGCTACAGTTGTGACTGTAGCCCCAAGAGGCAGTTATGGTGCATGTCTAGGATTGTATTGGCAAGCCTCTGCGGTGTGTGTTGCCATTTAGCACATGGCATGCTAAAGCTTATTGAGACCACATTTTTTTGCCACATATCCCCATGAATATGGCATTGATTACACTAGAAATTTGTTTCAAGATGTTATATATCACCCATATCATCATCGTTAAAGATTAGAGCTTTAGCAAGGGACTCCTCAAGAGCCATTTTCTAAGCTATTCTTCTTGCCCTTCTCCATTTGTAGCGCTTGTGATCCTCTTCATCTTCCAAATCATTGCCATTCAAATTGGAGGGATCTGGCTCATTACTGGTTTCAAATTTCTTGGAATTTGGCTTATGAGAATGCTTGACCTTTCGGACCAACACTTGTTCTACTGAACTACACCTTCCACCACTTGCTCTTAAGTGAGATTTGCAATATCAATAGATGCGATGAAATTTTAAGATTTTTAGAGAGACCATGAACAAAATAGGAATTCAACACCTTAGGATTGGGTTAATTTACTTGTGGCAATTGTCATAAGAGATGTCAAAACTTTGTTGCATATTCATCTCTTGTGAGATCTTTCTAGTCCATCTAGCCTAACTTTGCCAATTGAAAACATGAAATGCTATCTTTTACCTTGCCAAAAATGTATTGCATAGGGCATCATAAGTGGCAAATGTTCATTGCCATACTACACTGCCCATACCACTGCCAATTTCTAAAGCATTAGAGTAACGATTCAAATCCACCACGTGAGGTTGCCTTTCTTGGACCCACTCCAAAACCTTGGCCCAAAATGGCTTTTTGTTCTTGCCAATGCATTTTACCTTTTCTATTAGATCACTCATCTACAACGTTGGTTTGGGTGGAAGATTCTACACCCTCATCACAACCATCACCAAAGCATTATTAGTAGAGTCTAGTTAGTCCTACTTTCATCACAAGCAACAACCTACACCATATTGATCTGTGGTGCTAGTGCCATTGAAGCATCATGTTGAGCTATGCTCTACTCTTTTTTAACTTAATGCTCTTTCCATACAGCTCATGTTTGGAATTCTGATGTCCAAGGACCAAACAATAATAACAAACAATTGGTTGAGGTCTTGACGTCCATTCAACACTACTAGTAGTGGGACATCGAGGTCAGTATGGTTAGAGCATCTGCTTAGATTGAGCTATAGGCATTACTGTCCATGGCTGGCTACAGTTGCGACTGTAGCCCCAAGAGGCAGTTATGGTGCATGTCTAGCATTGTATTGGCAAGCCTCAGCGGTGTGTGTTGCCTTCTGACACATGGCACACCAAAGCTTATTGAGACCACATTTTTCGGCCACATGTCCATGAATATGGCATCGATTACACTAGAAATTTGTTTCAAGATGTTACATATCACCCATATCATCGTCAAAGATTAGAGCTTTAGCAAGGGACTCATTAAGAGCCATTTTCTAAGCTATTCTTCTTGCCCTTCTCCATTCATAGCACTTATGATCCTCTTCATCTTCCAAATCATTGCCATTCAAATTGGAGGGATCTGACTCATTAGTGGTTTCAAATTTCTTGGAATTTGGCTTATGAGAATGCTTGACCTTCTGGACCAACACTTGTTCTACTGAACTGCACCTTCCACCACTTGCTCTTAAGTGAGATTTGCAATGTCAATAAATGCGATGAAATTTGAAGATTTTTAGAGAGACCATGAACAAAATAGGAATTCAACACCTTAGGATTAGGTTGATTTACTTGTGGCAATTGTCATAAGAGATGTCAAAACTTGGCTGCATATTCATCTCTTGTAAGATCTTTCTAGTCCATCTAGCCTAACTTTGCCAATTGAAAACATGAAATTCTATCTTTTCCTCTCTGTACCTTGCCAAAAATGTATTGCATAGGGCATCATAAGTGGCAAATGATCATTGCCATACTACACTGCCCATACCATTGTGAATTTCTAAAGCATTAGAGTAAAGGTTGACTTCTTCAAAGCTTGAAAAGCCTATGTGTAATTTGAAGAGCATTGACGTTCCAAGCACCTTAAAAAAGAATAACATGGGCATTGCATCAACTAATGATCGCCCATAAAACTTAGGATACTTGACCATCATGGTGGCTCGCTAAGGTTGTGGCGATGATGGGGAACATAATGATTAATTGTATAGGGGCGAGGGAACGATGGTAGAACCATATTGCTATAGACAGAGTATAAGTGAAATGGGGAAATGAGGTCAAAGACTCCTTGGTGGACTCATCAAGGGATGAAATATTTTTGCTTGTGTCATAGCTTAATTGGATAGTAGTGGGGCATTCTTCTCCTCAATTGTGATAGCACTTATCATGTGCAGACATGAATCCATCCAAGTTTCTTTGGCTATCGTGGGTGCCAAAATGTTAAGTGGTTTGCTTCATTAACAAAGTTGTTTTAGGTCAGATCATCCTAGAAACATGTAACATCACAATACAAGGCTTTGACAATCTTGCAGAACTCATAGACAAGACAAGAGACAAGAATAAAAATATTAAGTATATATAAGCAAACATTCATCTACTCATTTCATACAATCCTCTCTCTCTCCCCCCCCCCCCCTCTCTCTCTCTCTCTCTCTCTCTCTCTCTCTCTCTGTCACACACACACACACACACACACACAATTGATACAACAAAGCATTTGATATGACTAAGCATGTACTGATACAATGGAGCACTTGAAAAACATCATATGTCTCTTAGATCCTCACTCAACCAACGATCATCCTACAAATCCAAATGTAAGGCATATAGAGATTAATGCCCCTAAATGGGTATTATAAACAAAAATAACAAGGATTAATAATCAATGTCATTAGAACCGTCCAATACTTAGTGGGATAGTTTTGGACTTGCCCAACAAGGACAGCAAAGGATGTGATGTAACCAAAGGATAGGTAGCCCTTTAACATATGATCAAACACCTTTACCTTAAAGGGTTATCACCTCAACACAAAACACACATATTGTTGTTGCGACAACAGAATGTGCCATTAAATGGGTTAGAGCACAGGATTAAAGGGATGACACTACAAGTGCAACACTCTTCATTATGAAATTGTCATATGTAGGTATTTATATTGTCATATTAAGGCTCATAGTTTATAAACTTAGTGATTGAGAATTTGATAATGAGATAATTTCTCATACAACACAAAATGTCCACCATTTACTATCAGAGATGTAATGGAAAGCACAAGGAAGAAATAAGGTGCCTTTCTCTTTGACTTCCTCAACCACTGAAATTTAATATATCCCACCATTGCTATCCATGAATGAATAGAAGCTAAGACCATTAATTTGAATGTAGACATTCTTTACCATCCCTATTAGATGGTGAGATCCTTCACGGTTTCCTAAGCCCTTTTTGTCAAATCTTCATCTCTGCTTCACTTTGTTGTTCATTTTTTAAGGGTTCTTCTTTAGTTCTAGAACTTTTCATAGGATAATCAGTTGCTATTGAGAAAAATTAAAAGTAGCTATGTGAGAGAGGGGAAAAGGAAACCATCACAATTCCAAAATACTATATAGATGAACACTTTTGTATTGCATAAACATGTATTACAAAGTTATACCCCCAACTTAAGACAGCTTAAGCCTCAGATTTGGTCAACCACCTTGCTGGTTTTTCCAACCGTAGGGAGATGACATCACCAGTCACAATTCAATAGTCAACCATCTAGCCGGTTTTACCGACAACATCAATAGTCTTATAACTTTTCCACTAAAACTCAAAATCAACCATCAGATAGTCTTGTGTGGTCTTTATAGAACCACCATGTATCACCAAATCATATGACAAAACACATAACCTAGCTTGTTTCAAGAGGTGTTCATTGTAATGGGCGTGAAATGCAAAGCCATACATAACTCACCCAAATTGCCTCCAATAGTGATCAAAGTCAACCAAGTTTCTAGTTCATTCTTCAATTAGAGCTTCAAAAATAAACTAGAAAGCCAAGTTTATGGTTTATTCTTCAACTAGAGCTTCAAAAATAAACCAGAAAGCCAAGTTTATAGTTTATTCTTCAACTAGAGCTTCTAAAATAAACTAGAAAGCCAAGCCATTTTTCAATTAGAGCTTCTTAAAAAATTTAATCGTCACTTCACTATTGTAAGATCTCAAAAAAAAGAATCAATTTGACCTTCAATTCTCTTCACTAAGCTTCAAAATTGACTTTTAGGCTTTCCTTGAACTCAATACACTTAGCTAAACGGTCCAATGAGATATATCAATGTTGATAGAACTGACTCTGACACTCTCACTACTTCTCTTTACTCACAATCTCACCACTTATCATGGATTAGAATGTGATCGTAGCCATTCGTGTCTCTGAAAGTTTAAGCTTCCTCTCATCGTCTAGGAGTAGATATTCTCTAGACCATACATTTCGATATTTGGGGTAATGCCCCATTCAGATGTTTAGGGGTATGCCCCAACAAAGTCCATAAATAATGATGCCTTACGTTTCATCACCTTCATGGATGAGCACCCCAGATAATATTCAAAGTAGAATATGATCCACCAAATGCTTTCAATAAGTTCAAATCGCTTGTTGAAAAGCAAATTGGCAAACACAAAATCAAGTTTAATAAATTTTGTAGATATAATGGTATTACTAGACATTTTACTTGTAGATATTTTTCAAAAACAATATGGACTAGATGCGTGCTAGATGAAAAGAAAGTTCCAAGACCATATTAGTGAGAATCTCGCACAATAGTGATATATTTGATGAGTAAAAGTCCCATATCAAGCTTGCAAGATACCAAAAGAATCTTTCATCAAGCTTGCAAGATACCAAAAGAATCTTTCATATGTGTCAAACATTTAGTTGATTTTTTGATAATATTCCATTCACTTGCCTATTCTTACATCTAGATGAGCTTTGGAATGTCAAGTCTATCAAAATGTGTATTCATAGGCTATATAGTGAAGGATCCAAGGCATACCATCTTTATGATCTAGTCAAGAGAACTGCAGTTATAGAAGCAACTTTGTATTTCTAGCTAAAGTACTTGAAGTTGAACAATCTCCATCCTTCAAATAAGCAATTCAACTTCTAGAACGGCAATGTGCTATCAATAAAACATATAATGAACTCATGAAGAATCAAATATTGTAACTCATAGATCATCCAAAAGAAAAGAATTCAATCAATTGCAAATGGATATATGATGTTAAGCTTCATGACGAAGAAACCGTTCACATATATGGAGCAAGGCCACCTACTAAAGGTTACCACAAGAATATGGAGCAAACTATGAAGAAACATTTGCATCAATTGCAAAGATGACTATTGAACCATCATTACTTGATCTTCTCATTTTTCTTGCTTGTCCAATAGGATGGATTTGAAGCTTGCATTTCTGAATGGTTATTTAGATGTAGACATTTACACAAGGGTATGCCATCAAAGGATTGGAAACCAAAGAATGCAAGGTGAGAAAATCCTTATATGGATGAAAATAGGCAACACCATTAGAAAATTCCAAAATACAAAATCTTTTTTTAAGAATGGGTTTTCAGCCATATGAAGGCTATATGATTCAAATCCTAGCTTGTCTTCCTATGATGACGCAATCCAAATGTCTTCCTTATTGGCAGGAAACATAAGATCAATTAAAATCCTCGCTTGTCAGTCTATGAAGATGAAATCCAAATGACCACACAATGAATTTAGATCCACTCCTAAAAATTGCACACAAGGTGTTGGGAATTTTTCGACCATCACAATCACATGGTTATGGGCATGAGGTCCAACCCTTTATCAAGGAGATTAAAAATGCTCCAAAGAGAGCAAGCAAAGTGGGGGGTAGTATTTGTACTCTATATGATGTCATAGGGAAGAATGTAAATTAAGGATATGTGAGGAGAAAAAGTGGGAGATTGAAAGTGATAATAACAAAGGTTGCCTACATTAACCCAACAAGTAGACTTAACTATATAACAATGAAGAGAATAGGACAATTCTATCCTATTTTAATTAGCTCAAGAAAACAAAGAGATAGCTCAATGAATGTGTGGAGCTGGAACTTGGACTCCAATCTTTGTACCTTCCCTTGTACATCAATTCAGTTACTGATGGTCAAGCTTCTCTATATTTCTAATAGGCAAGGGTACCATGTGGCGAGCAATGGCACCACTCTTCCTTGCAAGCTAAGGCTCTCCGCCAGGCATGCCCCCCTCTGATTTCAAAGTCACCAACCTAAATTCCCTCGCACATTTAATGCCCGTGCAAAGCGCAGGTATAAAACTAGTGAATCCAAAGAAGGGGAGGATTGGACACTAGAATTGATCTTAAGAGGTGACCAATCCTTTCCCTCTGATGCAATATCTTATATACAAAATTAAAATATGAACATGCCCTTTGGAGTTCCCACAGCAAAAAGAACTTTCAATATCCTGTGAGCGGTAGATGACCATGGCCGCTTCGACCCCACCAGCCAGCTCGCTATCAAGGAAGAAACAATGCAACAATATCACATGATCAATCAAAATCCTCTTGCATATTGGCATTACCAATGTGACCATTTGTGGCAAGTTCTTCAAGGTGATGAACGATATCTTGCTAATTGGACACGACTTTGAGAGAAATGTCGACCAAGCCATACTTGAGAAAAATATGCACCGAGTAGGCTGCCTCTTCCTTCAACTACTGCTGGAGTAGTCAAAAGGGTGGAACGATCAGGGAAGCTCTCAAAGTTGCAAACTACTCTCTCTTTCCATCCCACTGTCCTTTACCAGTTTGCTGCCTTCATCATCGGTTTTCTCTTTCAAATTCTCGACGTCTTCGTTGACTTTGAAGAGGGCACTAATCCTGTGATCCTTGCCATCTCAACTACCATTTTACATGGTTCCTGGTATCAGAGACAGATTGCCGTAACCTTGTGCGTGGTCACATGGAGTCTTCGAATTTTACACCTTCAAACACTAGAATGGGGTGAGGATCGGCATTTTGATAACAAACATAGTAATCCTTTAAGATCTTCCATCTTCTGGGTATGGATGTAAGTCTCCCACTGAAAATGTCAATATGAGTAGCAGAAATCCAAGTGATCATCCAGAAAATTATTACTAGACCAATATTCATCACACTACTTTTGTTGTTTTTGAATGACTTCTCAATGCTTAACACATCTGCAGACAATAGTTTTGGTGGATATACTGACTAGATATAAAAACATTCTAGCAAAATTGATGTCTCCTGCTTTACCCCCCTTAGTACTGCCTTTGATAAAGCATCCGGCAAAGCTCAAAAGAGGAGGATCAACAAAAAGATCCTATGCAAATACAGCATAAGAATAAGGCACAAGGAAGCAAACTATTTCAAAAAGCACGACAAGGAACAAGTAAACCATCATGGTCATTTTTCTGCTAAGAGGAGGAGCCCACGGAAGTGGAGGAAAACCACTGCAGCAAAACAACCCAAGTCCACCTCGAGGAGGTTGATGAGGATTGGGAATTTTGATCATCCTTTTTGTGTGTGTGAGTCAATAATGGTACTCTGCCTTAGTTTTTAGGTGAATCGTAGTTGTAGAGTTATAATATCTTCCTTGTTCCCAATTAGAAGCTTTGGAAAAGGAAGCGGGGGTAAGAAATAATCTCAGCTTCGGTCATAAGTTGATTGAGGGCATAGACTGGCAAGAGAGGTGCGCATGGCTAGGTCAAATCTTTGCTATGATGTGATGGAGTTGGAGGGTCATTGCTTCTTTTTTCGGTCTCGCCACCTTTTCTCCAAAGGGGATTTGTTGGATAGAGAACATATGAGATGGACACTAGAATTAGGCTACAACCAAGATTGATTGGATCTGATGAGCATTTCAGAGTCCACAAAGTAAATGCAAGAGTTTTTCTGGTGCTTAAAGGAGTACGCACTACTCACCATGAAAATCTACAGTGCGAAGACTGCATGAAAATTATGATTAGTTAGAAAACATTTTTGCACAGCAGTGTCTGCTATGACAGACAAATGGTCCAAAACCAACCATTTTCTACCATGGCTTTCTGTCCCTTTGTCTGATGACAAATATTTGATGACATAGTACATATATAACTTTAATTCCTTGCAGATACCAAATATATCAACTGAAGTAGAATTGCTTTTGGGTGCCATACACAAGATCAACTAAGCCAGACTGGCAGATACTTTGCATTAGTAGCTGATTGACCCTAGCACCTCCTTTTCCTTCCAGTGAAACTGCCAGCGTAGCTTCGCATTAAAAGCTGATTGACACTACACTTTTGATGGAATACTGGGCGAATCATCAGAGTTTATAGCTGCTGCACCCAGATGGTCCTCCCTACGTTTTTGGTAGACACTGGCAGCTTTCAGAAGTGTCTCATGTATCTCAGAGAAGTGTGGTGCAGTTGCCTTCTCAACAGCATCCAACCATTCCCTCACTTTAGTCCTTGGGCCCAGCAACTCAGAGACGTTGTCTTTATCGAGGAGCTTTGTTTAGTCACACACACAACAGGAAGGTATGAATAAGCATAATCAGCATTAAGCCAAAACGATCTCTCATGCTTACCTTGAAAACAAGCAACCTGCAACTAAATATGACAAAACAGAAACTGAAGAACCATGCATGGAAGGGTATCTATGACAACAAAAAATCTGTCCTTAAGGAATACTAACACAAAAGAGCAACATTGATTTCAGTGAAACACATGTTCTCCCTCCTGTGAATTCTCCCTTTGAACCTTTTGAAACTTGTGGGGAACCTAAACAAATTATACCTGCAATTGCATTACTTCACAGGCAAGGCTCAAGTCTGCAATAGATGGCTGCAAGGAACCTGTCAAAAAACTCCCACTCTCTTTGAGCCAGATGGTCTCCAGCTTCAAGAGGGATGCTTTCAAAAGTTTTTCTGCCTCAGATGCAGCCTTATCATCCAAAGAGTGACCCAAAGCAGGTGCAATGACACGATTCATCACCAAACCAGCTGCCATACACACAAATTTCACATACTTCGTTCAAGGTGTAATCCAAGAGCTAGCAAAATCAGAGACATATAGACACTCAAGGGCTAAATTTTCTGGAAACTGCTTCAACACTATATATTAGTGACTCCATGCACCTGAACCACGACGAAGGTTTGCATGATGCCAGTCCAAAACACAATCGATCTCAGCTCGCTTTCTTAAATCAGCAGGATACCTGAAGGAAACCGTAATAAACTGAAAAACTGATAAGGTTGTGCAACAGTCCTTTTGGATTGAATTAATACTTCAGCTTTAAAGAAAAAATGCTGTGGCCACCAATAAAACCTGACACAAGGGGAGATCGAGGAGGACGCAGCACAGACACAAGTCATGAATGTTCTTATCATGCACACATATGCAAGCAAACACATAATGCATTCTGTACCTTGTTTTTTTCCAACATTCGGGGGCAGATTGTTGGGGTGGAGGGGAGAGATAGGAAGAGACAATTAACCCAAGTTTCAAAGCAGATAATCAGAGCCCAAATATAAACCGCAATATATATCTGGATACTACCAAAGCATTTTCCACCTGGCTAGTCTTCATTTTAGCTTTGTCAATGGGTGTATAAACAAACTTCACTTACCAGTGATCTTGAACGCTGGGAAATGCACAAGCTAAATACTTCAAGATTGCATGACTGCAAACAAGCCCAATACAATAAATCGATTACTTTCTGAGGCCACTCTATATAATAAATAAAGACTACAATGAATTTATAATCCTTTATCTTTAAAACACTAAATTTGTTTGATAAAAAGATTGTTAGTAAGCAAGTAGACAGCTTCCATTAATCGCAAAAATTAGAAGGAACAATAGGAAGATGACAAACTAGGCAGCATGTCATAAATATGTGTGTTTTATCACAAGAAGTGCAACACAAGATATAGGCATTTGACTGTTCCACATTTCTTTGAAGAGGCTCATGGGTGCTAGAAACAGGAATATGTAGGTCCCTTTAGCCACCCACCTCTATTAAAAAGAAAACCTTCTGGGTCTAGGATTCAAGAAAATGCTCCATGGCAAGAACATCATCACCTTGCAATTTGTGAAAAGAAAACTTGATACCTTCAAACGTTCACTTGGAAACATATGAATTCAGTATATTAACGATGACAACAAGGGGCCTGTAATTGATTCCCATGGGATAGGTATGCCACTCAGCACACACATGATTCTAAAATCACAAAACCTTGACACTTACATAAGTACTACTCAGGTTCTGAGGTACATCTGTGAGGACGCGGAGCCTCATGTGTGCTTGTTTGTGTCTACACATGTATTTGTGTGCGGCCACCATGTGTGTGAGTGGTTGGTGTGGGGGGTGGGTGTGTGTGTGTGTGTGTGTGTGTGTGTGAAAGAGTGTGTGTGTTCTTGAATTGTGTGTGTGTGTGTAGAGAGAGGTCAAGAGCTTCAGCCCAGCTCGTGTGCTAACTATCGTGGCCTCCTGCGCCTTTTTTCGGTTCCCACATCAGCCCTCGATCCCAAGTGCTGCATCTGCTCTGGTTTTCTCGCCCTTTTTGGTCCTCGTTTTTTTGTTACAGGTCCCATCAAAACTCCGTATTGTTTCCATACAGTCTGTACGGATTCTGTCAGGTGTCCCGTACCCTATTAGGTGTCCGTACCCTGTCAAGCGTCTGTACTGTGTCAGGTCTTTAGTACTGTGTCAGGCGTCCGTACAAGTTTTCCATACTGTGTCATGTATCCGTACTATGTCAGGTCTCCGCACAAGCTTCTGTACAGGTTTCCGTACAGATATTCTGAGCCAAGTGTCAGTACAGTTTTCCGTACTATGCCAGGAATCCATACAAGTTTCCGTGCTGTGTCAGGTCTTCATACAGGCCTTCGTATAGAAGACATGGCTGAATACTCTTATGAAAAAACTTTTCAAAAGGATTGATCGGCTCAATGCAAAAAGCAAAAGCAGGCTGAGGGTCAACATGACCCCATGCATGATTCTGTTGAAGCACAACTGGTTATGATGTCATGCATGAAGGATTTGCGACACAAGGAAAGAGTGAAAAGACTCTGTTCCATCGGTTGGTCTCATGGTTGAAGTGAATGAAATTGTGGATCCAGTTAGAGAATATGCAAAAAATGCAGTCATTTTATTTTTCCCAGGTCGGATGCCACTTGTTGCAGAGGTAGGCAACTGGTTAACCCGAACACTGGCTGGCTCATTTGTTCGTAAGGTACACTATGCAGCCAGAGGCTTTTTTGAGGTCATTATGGTAGATGAGGTTCACAGGCAAATGCTTTTGGAACATTCGCCACTCTTTTTTAGGCAGCAAATGGTGCACGTTTGGCCATGGTCCCCCACAAGGGATTATCAGGCTCTGATTCGACATCGATGTCTGGTCTAGGTTGAAGTTGTAGACTTCCCGCAATGCATGGCTTCACTCTTGCCTAAAATTGCAGCGACTTTAGGCAAAGTGGTTTGCCCACCGCGGCTTAACGGCAACTCTAATCGATTTTGCATTCTCTGATAATCCCACACCGGAGTCTTATTCAGTCACGGTGAACAATGTTGACATGGGAAGTGTATTTTATAAATTGAAATGGGGATTGTTTGCAGGGGCTTGTTTTGAATGTAAAAAATTTGGGCACAAGGGGACAGCCTTGCCGAACAGAACAACCAAGAGTCCAGGCTGTAGAAATATCCCCCGAAAGTATGCAAGCAGCTTTACTATCTTGATATAGCCAATTGATAACTTGCTGCATTTTTTTGCCAAATCCCAAGGCCTGCATTGTTTGTGAAATAAAGTCGCACTGAACAGTGTCAAAAGCTTTGGCAATATCAACTTGCAATAGCAAAACATCCTGCTGCATATATTTGGCATATTCTATTCCAACATAGGCATTAGCAATGTTGTCTGTGATATGCCTACGAGGAACAAAACCATATTGCATAGGATGCAACCCATCATGCAAATAGCCTTTTATCTGATCAACAATCATTTTGGTAGTAACTTTGTAAATAACTGGCATAAGCGTGATAGGTCTCCAATCAGCCAAAGATTCACAGATTTGCTTTTTTGGAAGGAGTTTAACAAGACCTCTCTTCCATGTGTCTGGCATTTTTTGATTTTGCCAAGCAAAATTCACCATATGCAGCAAAGTATGCTTCAAAAGAGGCCAATATTCTAAGAAAAACTCAACTGTAAGACCATCCCATCCTAGAGATTTCCATCTACCACAGGATTCGATTGCATCTGACAATTCCCTTTCAGTAAAAGGTTCCTCCAATTCCAAAGCCCGAGTAGTGGAGATAATAGGAGAAACATGCTGTAAAAGCAAATTTCTTGAAGACAAAACCTGCGGTGAAGGAGGATCTGCATAACCAAACTGCTAAGAGAAATGATGCACACAAACAGAAGCAAGCTGTGACCGTGATGTAGTCCATGAACCATCAGGCATAAGCACCCTGCAAATGTTTGTGTTTAATCTCTTCTGATGCAAGCTTTTAAAATTTTTTTTGGAAGAACAGCCTTTATCTATGAAAGCTCTTTGTCTTACTCTAGTCTCCCATTTGGCAAGTTTACTATGATCATTGATTTGGAGACAATGTTTAGCTTGGCATAGTGTTGTTTGCTCATGCAAGAACAAAGGACGAAATTGACTGAGTTCAGTGAGGTCTTGGCAAGTCAATTTAGCCTGAGCAACAGTTTCCCTCATAGTCTTCATGTAAGACTTGCCATAACCTCTAATTACAACTTGCGTTTTGGAAACAAAAGAATCCCATGCATTATCAATATCAAAGTGGCTCTGAGAAGACAGAGATTGATAGGCATTAGTAACCATTGCCTTGAAAGTAACATGCTGCAAATAGCTATTGTTCACAATCAGATGTCGCCTTTGAGGCAGTCTATCATCTGGCATATCATGAAAAGATAGCCTCAACCATAACGGTGCATGATCTGAATGCACAAAGGCATAGTCAACCCACATTTGCATGTGAAATCATCATTTTGTTGCAGGGCTATGCTATACCAGTGATCCAGACCTGCCTGATAAGAAGAAAAGGCATTGTGTTGAAAAGTGTATTTAGGTGGCAAAGGCTGCAATTCCTTCCAAAGATCAACCAAATCAAGATGAATCAGTAATTGAGACCATGCATGCCTTTCAGAGGTTAGCATATGAGTATTTCCTGATGTATTGTCACCCTGTTGCGGAGCATTATTGAAATCCCCACATATAAAGACATGATATCTCCATGGATATCGGTGCATGGCATCCCAAATTGCACTTCTATCCCGAGAAGATTGAGGTGCATATACAGAAGCAAATTCAAACACCTCGCCTTGAATGATGCATTGAAGGATAATCCATCTGCCTTGATTGTCATTTAAAGCAATAACTGGCTGAAGCTCATGCTTAATCAGAATGACTACACCTGAGAAAGAGTGCTCCCCAGCATAAAAGATATCATAGCTGCAGTAATGACCTGTCTTTCCTGCATAGACATGCTGATTGTGTTCTTGTAATGCCACTATATTAGGCTGAAATCGATTGATATACAGCCACACAGATTTCCATTTCCTACTGTCGCACATCCCCTGAACATTTAAGGTAAGGCATTTGATATCAACAAGCATATTTACAGATATTTATAGGAAAAAACAGTTATGTACAGCAGCAACCTTGAGGATGTCAACCCTGCATTTCTACCTCACGGTCAGGGCCTCTTCTTCCCTGAGAAGAAACATCCGCCTGAGGATTGGACAGCAATGCAGTAACCTCTTCTTCGGGGAAGAGGGTTCTGCTAGCTGTCACTGCAGCCCATGTGATTCCAATTCCTGAGTTGACCTCTGGAGAATTTCCACTAGAAGATGCATCATTCCAAGTGCGAGGGGTGGAGGTCTTCTAATAGAAATAACTTTTCTTGGACTTTGCCGTCCATCAATTGGAGTTTTTGGTCCTTTTGCTGAAAGTTGAATAGCAAGAAGTGAAGGGGAAGAAGCATTCCCATTTGAAACAACTGGGGCTTTGCCTTTATCCTGATTCACGAAAAGCTGTCTATTACCTTTATTTTTATTCCCAATAGAGGCATAAGCATCCTTGTTGGGCATCTGAGCAAGCAAAGTAGCAGGAGGCATTTTATGCTGACTCATTGGACACTCCGAAGCCATAGTGCTTTACTATTTGCCATAGCCACTCATCCAATGCTTCAATATATGGACCACCTTTTGGACACTGGCATGTTGCATGGATTGGAAATTCCCAGCAGCCGCAACATGATCGCTCAAGCATATGCTAATGATTCTTTCTTTACCCCGAAAAATACTCAGAGCAATCTCTCCTTGACTATGCAGGCTCTTTCCACATATGGCTTGGCTGCTGGTTTTCATGTGAATTTTCAGAAATCTAAGCTCTTGCCGTTGCATGCTAAAGACTGGCATGGTCTTTTGTGGCCTGGGGAAATTGTTCCACCTTCTCAATTAATTCAACATCTTGGCTACCCTCTAGGTTGGGGGCTCACTCGTTCTCAACAAACTGATTGGGTGCTCACAAAGCTGAGGAAAAAACTTGAATATTGGAAGCTTGCAACTTGGCCATTACATGTTCGTTTGCGAATAACGCAATCCATTTTGATAACCTACATACAATTCTATCTGCCCCTCATTATGTTTACTAAGGCAGCTCTCGCTTCCTTTATGTCTGCTATCATGGAGATTTTCTCGAGTTCAAAAAATGGCAAGAAAAGTCTCAGATTACTCTCTATGCATCATCTATGTTCTCCAAAGATGCACGGGGGTTTGAACATACTCAATATGTTGGGGTAAAGGCACATTGCCACCCTTTTAAAGTTATGACACCTATGACTGTCTTAAGACAGTCATAGGGTGAATCCCTAATCCTAATAAAACTCTATGAGTTTGTGGTGTGGCTCAACACTTTACACACCCACACTTCTTGTGTCTCCCTCTCTCTGTCTCCATTGTTCCACCCCCTCTCTTTCCCTCACAAGTGGTATCAGAGCCTCTACCTCTCCCTCTCAACTCCGGTCTACCCCTCCCTCTACCCCTCCCCCTCCCCTCGGGCCTCGTGCCCTCAGCAGCGGCAGCAGCGAGCAGCGGCAGCAGCGAGCAGCGGCAGCAGCGAGCAGCGCGCACGCAGCGAGCAGGAGCAGGTCGCGCGCGGGCAGCTACAGCTGCAGCAGCAGCTAGCTGCTACCCGCTACCGGCCGCGCGCAGCGCGCAGCACCGGCCGCGCAACCAGGCTGCACAGGCAACCGTACCGGAGCGTACAGCAGCCGCGACAGGTACGGCCATCCGTACCGACTGTACGGAAGCCGTACAGGCAGCCGTACCGTACCAGCTGTACGGACGTGGCTGTACGGATGCCTCAACAAGCAGGTACAGGTCGAAATTTTTTTTTGGGGATCCGTGCCCTCGCAGGTACAGGGTACAACAGGTACCCTGCGCAGGTACAGAAGGTACAGCAGGCACAAAAATTTTGTTTTGGGGAAGAAGGAAAAAGAGAGAGCACTCTGCTTTGCATTCCCGGAATTTTTCAGTTCTAAAACTGTGTGTTTGAGGTACAGCAAGTACACTCGTGTCCCTCGTGCTTGAGGTGACTAGTGCCACAGTGTGTGGTGGTTGCACAATTATTTTGTTTCGGGAAGGTCAGATGCCTTGATTTTGCAAAGGGCTTTTATGCTTTTGCTGAGTGCAAATCTCAGTTTTCGGGTGACAATTTCAAAGGGCTTTTGCCTGGAAGTGTATGCCTTGAGGCAGTGTGGAGCCAGGGTGCCCACATTGGTCTTGTTTCCGCAGTGTATTCAGTGACATTTCTTGCAGGTCACATTCTGTGTACGACACTTTGAAAAATCTCAGTTGAGCCACACTTGGCCAGGGCGCATCGAGTTTACTCGGTCCCTAACTGTCCATCGTTGACAGTGCTCAAAAGATTTTCTCTTCAGTGTTTGTACGTTGGGATCTGTGTTGTTACTGTGTACACAGGGCCGTTTATGCATTACATTGTCAGGTGAAAGTGCCAGGAGAGCGCTGTATTTTGTATGCTACCTCAGTGTTGAGAGGTGTTTTTCACTTGGTACAGGTGTCAAATCAAGGGGCTTTTGCCCAGATTTTGCTTGTGAGCACTTGAGTTACTGTTTGAGAACTTCAGATGCCTTTTATCCCCTTGGCAGAAGGGTGATTGTTTGGGATTTGTCCCATACTTTGTTGCAGGTTTAGGTGTTTGGAGCCTTTTTCAGTGGACAAAACAGTGTATGACAAGTGGTTTATGCATATAAAATCAGTGCAATACCTCATCTGAGGTGGGAGAAGTGTCCAGGACAGCAGTGTTTTGTGCTTCGTCAGATGATGATGCACTGATAAAACACTTGTGGAACAGCTGCAGCATTCTGAAGTTACTGTTTTATGCCTATTCAGCTGCAGCATTCTGAAGTTACTGTTTTATGCCTATTTGAGCACGGTACAGTGTGTCAGAAGGTACAGTGACTGGAGGGAAATTTTTTCTGTTTTGCTGCAGATTTTTTGACAGTAAAAAACAGCACTATTGTGAGTGCTCCTGGCTCTTGATAGAGCAGGTTTTCTGAGAAATCAGAATTTTATTTAGTCATCTTTTGACTTACAGGGAGTCAGGCACTTTCCTTATCTGATATGGCATCAGGGGGAAGTGAATCTTCAATACTGAACATCAAGAAATTGGAAGGGGCACACAATTATGCATTATGGGCAGAACAGTGTTTGAATGTACTTCTGCTAAAGAAGATTTCTAAGCCCATAAGGGTGAAGGGTGTCAAGCCATCAGGGATGGCAGATGATGAGTGGGAGGAGCTTGATTTGTCCGCAAGGGCTGCTATCATGCTTACTCTCACTGATTCTCTTGTGTTCAATGTTCAGGCTGAAAATACCTCTTATGGCCTATGGCAGAGGCTAGAAGAATTGTATGCCCAAAAGAGCTCAGCCAGTAAGGTTTATTGGTTGAAGAAGCTTGTCGACCTTCGCATGAAGGAAGGTACAGCTATGACCTCACATTTGAGTGAGTTCAATGCCATCTTTACACAGCTTATTGCACAGGGATTGAACCTTGATGAGGAGTTCAAGGCTACTTTCTTGTTGTGTACCCTCCCTGAGAGTTGGGGCACTTTCAAGACCACCCTGTCTAATTCAAATGTCACTCTTATGTATGCTGATGTAGAGAGCTCTCTCCTTATGGAGGAGATGAGCAGGAAGAATAATGCGGGCAGCAAGTCTTTCAATGCTTTGCAGGTACAGGAAAGAGGTAGGACTCAGCAGAAGGGGAGATCTGCCGATAAGTCCAAATCCCGCAGTCAGTCCCGTGGCAAAAAGGATATTGAATGCTTTTACTGTGGCAAGAAGGGACATGTGAAGTCTAAGTGCTTCAAGTTTATACGGGATCAGAAAGCCAAGAAGGCTGAGACAAAGGATGCAAGCAGTGGAAGCAAAGGCAAAGGCAAGGCCAAGGCAGATGACTTGGATGCAGTGAATGTTGCAGTAGAGGACAGTGACAGTGACAGACATGATGTTTTATGCTCTTCTACTGTAATTGCACATACATTGGTTGTTGATGGCCATGACATGCACACCTGGCTCTTGGATTCAGGTGCTTCTTTTCATGTTACTCCTCATAGGGAGTGGTTTACTTCCTACACAGGTACTCATGGAGTTGTTCACCTTGGAAACAACTATGCATGTCAGATTGCAGGGATTGGCAGTATACAGATAGTATTCCCTGATGGACGCATATTTATGCTTGATGGTGTTCGCCATGTGCCGCAAATCAAGAAAAATCTGATTAGCACTGGCTTGTTGGATGACAGTGGTTACCACACCACATTTGGGGATTCCAAATGGGTGATTACTGATGGCCAGGTTGTAGTGGCTGAGGGTTATAAGAGTGATACCTTGTACCCTCTTTATGTTTCCAGTGTAGGTAATCATGTTGTTGCCATAACCGAGCTGCCGAAGGTTTCATTGTGGCATAGCCGGTTGGGACACATGTCCGTTAAAGGAATGCAAGAACTGTCACGTTTGGGTTATCTGCTGTCTCTTTCATTTTCAGATTTTCCTACTTGTGATCTTTGCATATTTGGCAAACATTCTATGACTCCTCATAAGAGAAGAACTCCCCAGAATAGAGCACCGCTTGATCTAGTGCACACTGATTTGTGTGAGATGCCACAGCTATCACTAGGGGGTGCAAAGTATTTCATTACTTTTATTGATGATGCCACACGCAAAGTGTGGGTCTATTTCTTGAAGCACAAGAGCGATGCCTTAGATGCTTTCAAGAAGTTTGTCGCTCAGGTTGAGAATCGGACAAGACGCAGGCTGAAATGCCTCAGATCCGATAATGGGGGTGAGTATGTGTCACATGCTTTTGTACAGTTTTGTGAAGCTAAGGGCATTAAACAGGAACTCACAGCCCCTCATAATGCATCTCAAAATGGTGTGAGTGAGCGGATGAATCGAACTATTCAGGAGAAAGTTCGATGTATGTTGTCTTATGCTGCATTGCCCCATGGCTTTTGGGCAGAAGCCGTGCAAACAGCAGTTCACCTAATTAATAGGTCGCCGAACAAGGCTTTGGAGTTGAAAGTGCTAGAGGAGGTGTGGTCTGGCAAGCCACCTTCATATAAGCACTTACGTGTGTTTGGCTGCGAGTGCTTTGCTCATATACGCAAAGAACTGCGCACCAAACTGGAGCCAAAGTCTTTCAGATGCATCTTCATGGGTTACGGTGACGAAGGTGAAATAGGTGAAATGGGGTACAGGTTATGGGATCCTATCAAACGGAAGATTATACGCAGCAATGACATCATCTTTAAAGAGGATAGTGTACACAAAGAACCCATGCAACCTGTGGAATACAAGAGGGTTGTATATGATGATGTCAGACAGCAAAGAATGCTAGATAACCCTGTTCAAGAGGGTATACAGGCTGAAAATCAGCTAGACAATTTTGCCAATGATGCACCACTCGATATGCCAGCAAATGGCACTGTAGGACAGCCAAATATGGTGGTACAGCCACCCGTCATGCATGATGAACAGGCTAGACAGCAGCCTATTACGGAACATTTTGTTAGGAGGAGCACCCGTGTACAATGGCCTCCTGACAGGTTTGTTCCAGGAGCCAATAATGTGGCTGATTTTATCATGCTGACAGATTGTGGTGAGCCTTCCAGCTTCAAGGAAGCTATGGGAAGAACAGAGAAAAAGAAGTGGGAGCAAGCCATGCAGTCAGAAATGGACTCCCTACTTCAAAATGATACATGGGACTTGGTGCAGCTACCTGCAGGCAGAAAGGTTTTGCCGTGCAAGTGGGTTTACAAAGTCAAAGTGGATTCAAATGCTTTACCGAGGTATAAGGCCAGATTGGTTGCCAAGGGATTTAAGCAGGAGAAGGGCATTGACTTTGATGAGATCTTTTCCCCTATAGTCAAGATGACTACTTTGAGAGCAGTGTTAGCTCTTGTTGCTCATGAGGACATGGATTTATGTCAGATGGATGTGAAGACTGCTTTTCTTCACGGAGATCTCCATGATGAGATCTACATGAGTCAGCCAGAGGGATATGCTGTTAAAGGGAAAGAGCAGCTTGTGTGTAAGCTCAAGAGGAGCTTGTATGGACTCAAGCAGGCGCCAAGAGAATGGTACAAGAAGTTTGATGCCTTCATGCAGTCCCAAGGGTATCATAGGTATGAGACCGATCACTGCTTGTACACCAAACGGGCTAAGGATGGCAGTTTGATGCTACTCATTCTATATGTGGATGGCATGCTGATTGCCAGCAAATCTCAGCAGGAGATTATTGCTTTGAAGAAGCAACTACATAAGTCTTTTGACATGAAAGACTTGGGTGATGCAAATCACATACTAGGTATGCAGATTATTCGTGACAGGTCCAAGGGACTTTTGTTTCTGTCACAGGAGGAGTACATTGACAAAGTACTGCAGAGGTTTAAAATGGAGGGGGGGAAGTCTATTAGTACCCCGTTGCCTCCACATTTAAAACTCAGCAGTAAGGACAGCCCCAGATCAGATGATGATAAGGCTGAAATGGCCAAAGTTCCGTATGCATCTGCAGTTGGTTCTTTGATGTATGCCATGGTTGCCACTCGTCCGGATATTGCTTTTGCGGTGGGAGTCATCAGCAGGTATATGGCAAATCCAGGCAAGCAGCACTGGGAAGCACTGAAAGGCGTCTTGAGGTATCTCAAGGGTACCAAAGACTTGTGCATATGCTATGGTAGGCAGGATGCATTGGTACATGGTTTTACAGATTCAGACTATGCAGGGAATGCAGATAACCGGAAGTCTACTACCGGTTATATTTTCACATTCGCAGGAGGTGCTATATCATGGGTGTCTCGGTTGCAGAAATGCATTGCACTGTCAACCACTGAAGCTGAATATGTTGCAGCCACAGAGGCTTGCAAGGAAGCAATATGGCTTACTCGGCTGGTGGGAGATTTGGGCATTACAGGAGATATGCCAGTTTTGCATTGTGATAGTCAGAGTGCTATCATGTTGGCAAAGAATCCGGTCTTTCATCAGAAGACCAAGCACATAGATGTGAAATACCATTTCATCAGGGAGGTACTAGAAGACAAGCGGCTTGAGCTTGTGAAGGTGCATACTGATGATAATCCTGCAGATTTGCTCACTAAGAGCTTGCCTACAGAGCGGTTTGCACATTGTCGCCACATCATGGGATTAGGATGAGACCATTCTTATTTTATGGTCTTGTATACAGTAACTGTATATTGCTGTAATTTTTATTCTTTTCTCCCCTTTAGGCACATTGGCCTTTAGGTGGGAGGTTGTTGGGGTAAAGGCACATTGCCACCCTTTTAAAGTTATGACACCTATGACTGTCTTAAGACAGTCATAGGGTGAATCCCTAATCCTAATAAAACTCTATGAGTTTGTGGTGTGGCTCAACACTTTACACACCCACACTTCTTGTGTCTCCCTCTCTCTGTCTCCATTGTTCCACCCCCTCTCTTTCCCTCACACAATATTCAAGTGCATATACTTGCTCAAAGGGGGAAAATGATGTTGCAGTTTATGCAAGGGGATCAGCCTTGGGCTTTCATGATCCGCTCTCTTTTGTTGCATATTGATACTTCTCCTTTTGGAAATTGATCAACATGGCTGGATATGAATTTGAGAAAACCTTTCGGAAAGAAAGATTGGGACAGCACAAGAAACAAAAGCAGTCTGAGGGTCAGGATGACCCAATTCAGGACTCTTTTGAGGCTAAATTGGTATATGATGTAATGCATGAAGGCTTTAAGGACACGCATAAAGCCTAGAAAGATTCAGCACCTGTTGTTGGGCTTATGGTCGAGGTGGATGACATAGTTGATCCTGCGAGGGACTATGCCAAGCATGCTGTCATTATTTCTTTCCAGGTTGTATGCCTATTGCTGCAGATGTTGGGAATTGGTTGACCAGAACACTAGGTGGCTCTTTTGTTCGCAAGGTCCACTGTGCAACAAGGGGTTTTTTTGAGGTCATAATGACAAATGAGAAGCATAAGAAAATGCTTATGGAACACTCTCACCCCTTTTTTGGGCAGCAAATGGTACATGTCCTTCCATGGTCACCGACCAAGGATTATGAAGCCCTCATCAGACATCGCTGTCCGGTTTGGGTGGACATGGTGGATCCTCTCTGTTGCCTGAAATTGCAGCCTCTTTGGGCAAAGTGGTTTGTCCCCCGAGGCCAAATGGGAGTTCAAATAGATTTTGGGATACTGATAATCCCACCCTTGAATCTTATTCTGTTACTGTGAATAATGTTGCTATGGGAAGTGCCTTTTACAAGCTCAAGTGGGGTTTATTGCAGGAGCTTGTTTTGAATGCAAGAAATTTGGGCATATGGCTTCACAATGTCATTTGCGAATGCCTCAAGAAGCTATGCCTACACAGATGCAGAATAAGGATATAGGTGGCTCTCTGTAAAAAAAAACAAAGCCAATAAGCAGGTTTATGTAGCACAAGATAAAGACCGATTGTTTCTATTGGGAATGCTCCTACCTTGCCGCCTTCCACCTCTCAATCTAAAGGCAAAGACAAAAATTGCATGAAGTTTACCAGGAGACCTTTGCCTCCTCGCACATGGAATGGTACTGCCTCCAATGGTCATACCCCGGAAGAAAATTCAGGTGTTGGCATTACTTGGGCTGCTGTAATAGCTAGTCAAACTCTTTTCCATGAAGAGGACATTGTGGGTTTGCTATCCTCTCATCAGGCACTTTTGTCACCTCAAGGTAGAGGTTCTGACCCTGAGGTGGATATGCAGTGTTGAGTCAGCTTGGCTTTGACTGTACATAAATTGTAAATATGTTATCAACTAAAACTCAATGTACAGGGTTTGTGTGATGCCAGAAAATGGAAAATGATATGGGTGTATCTCAATCACCTACAACCTGATATAGTGGCCTTATGAGAGCATAATCAGCATATGTATGCTGGACATCATGGTCATTTTGCTGGTTATGATATCTTCTATGCCGGACAGCACTCTATTTCGAAGTGGTCTTTTTAGTGAAGCATGATTTTCAGCCCACTGTTGCATTCAATGATATACAAGGCAAATGGATGGTAGTGCAATATCTTATTCAGGGAGATATTTTTTAATTTTCCTCAGTACATGCACCGCAATCCTCTCGCAGTGAGGCATGATTTGGGATAGCATGCAACAATATCCCTGGAGGCAGCATGCTTTTCTTTTGTGGTGATTTTAACAATGCCCCTCAGCATGGAGATAATACACCAGGTCATACTCATATGCGGCCTCTGAGAGGCATAATTGGTCACAATTACTACTACAATTCGGTTTTGCTTATCTTTGGAAGGAATCACATCCTTTGCTACCAGGCTTTACTTTTCAACATAACTCACAATCTTCATATCAGACTCGACTAGATCGTTGGCATGGAATCAACCCGCAACATTCTGACATTCTTACCACTAATTTGAGGGTAGATTATGCCTTTACGCATTCTGACCATGCTCCTCTATGGTTGAGAATCTCTTTTCATAAAATACCACATGATAGGCTATCACATAGAAGACTCCTCATTGTGAAAAATAACTATCTGGCGCATGATCAATACAAGGAAATGGTCTATAACGCATGTCAACCTCTTTCACATCAGAGCTACATTGATATGGATTATGCATGGGATGCTTTTGTTGCTCGAATATGGTAAACAATACATGAAGACATTGAGAGATGTTGTTGCTCAGGGGGGAAAAACTTGTCAATCCTTAACTGAGCTCAGTCATTTTCGTCCTTTGTCGGTTGAAGAAAGCACATCTTTATGTCAGGCTAAACACTGTTTGCAAAGCAATGATCATAGAAAAGTTACTAAATGGGAGACAAGAGTACGACAGAGGGCTTTCTTAGACAAAGATTGCTCCTCCAAGGAATTTTTTAAAAGTCTGCATTATAAAAGACAGTCTACAAATATTTGCAGGGTCCGCATGCCTGATGGTGTTTGGACTTCTTCTAGAGCTCAATTGCTGCAGATTGTGTGGCTCACTTTGCCAGGCAGTTTGGGACTACAGATCCTCCTTCACAAGAGGTTCTTGCAGCACGGAGTCAATTATTGCAACATGTTTCTCCCATTATCTCCCCTGTGCAGGCTCTACAGCTAGAAAGTCCTTTCACTGAAAGAGAATTATCAGACACGGTAAAATCCTGTGGCAGATGGAAATCTCTAGGATGGGATGGTCTTATAGTTGAATTCTTTCTTGCATACTGGGATATCCTCAAGTCAACTTTGTTGCGTATGATTAACTATGCGTGGGAAAAGCAGCACATGCCGGATTCTTGGAAAAAAGGGCTTGTAAAACTTCTTCCTAAGAAGCAAATATGTGAATTTTTGGCTCATTGGAGGCCTAATACTCTTATGTCTGTCATTTACAAGATCATAACTAAAATGGTGGTGAATTGCATAAAAGGGTATTTGCACGATGGCCTTCATCCCGCACAATATGGTTTTGTTCCTCGTAGGCACATTACTAATAACATTGCAAATGCATATATATTGGAATAGAATATGCCAAATATACTCAGCAGGATGTTTGTTACTGCAAGTTGATATTATTTATTGGCTTTGCAGTGATAGCAAAGCTGCTTGCATACTGTCCGGGGATATTCTGAAGCATGGACCCTTCGATGTTCGGTTCGTTAGGGCTGTCCACTTGCACTTCTATATGCCATAGCCACACATCCCATGCTTCCTTACATGGATCATTTGATAGCATCTGATATGCTTCATGGTTTGGAAATACAAGGGAGCAGTACATTGATTGCTCAAGCTTATGCAGATGATTCCTTTTTTACTCCTCAAAACACAGAGCAAGATCTATCTTGCTTGATGCAGGCTTTGTCTTTACGTGGGTTGGCGGCTGGTCTTCATGTGAATTTCTGGAAATCTAAGTTATTGCCATTGCATACAAAAGAGTGGCATACTCTTTTATGGCCCGGGAAAATTGTTCCACCCAATTAGATAGTTTGTCATCTCTAATAATGTTCAGCAAGGCAAAACTTTCTTCTTTTATGCCCACTATTCTGGAAACTTTTGGGCGTTCAAAACATGGCAAGAAGAGTTTGAGATTACTCTCGCTATAGCAACTCTATTCTCCAAAAAAGCACGGGGGATTGAATATCCTTAACATTTAAGTGCATATTCTTGCCCACAAGGGAAAAATGATGCTGCAATTCTTGCAAAGGTCTCACCCTTGGGCTGCTATGACACGCCATTTGCTTTTTCAGCTCGCCAGCCCTACTTTTGGACATTGGCAGCCTACACAATGGGATTTCATTTTGGGTTGTGTTAATGGCAAGATCAAAGGCTGTCCTATGGTCTCTCATATGTTACTAGTCTAGAAGCATGTCCTCTCTCATTTGGAATTGTTGGAACTATCGCCATAATTCATGGCAGTGACCAATGTATGACTAATAAGTGGGTTAGGGGCACTTTTCCCTCGTTAGAGGTTTTTTCCCCTAACCGCAGTTAGGATACCCAACTAGTAGTTAGTGGTTGGGTTAGTTAGGGTTTTCTCACTATGACAAACCCCAAGCTTTGTGTGTTGTTATCTCTCTCTGGCAATACAACTTACGTAGCTCTCTTTCATGTTCTCACCTTCTTGCTCACATTTGGTATCAGAGCATGCAGTCACAGCTCTCGATAGCCCGCCATTTGTACAATTGCTCGTCCAGTGCTGTCCCGTACCTCTGCCGCCGTACAAGTCTCTCGTTCAGCGCCATACAAGTCTACAGTGCCGTACCAATTTGCAGACGCCGTACAGTTCTGCAGGTCTGTACAACAACCGGCACAATTCTCACTTTGTCCGTACAGTCACACACCTACAATACGCCATACATTGTATGGTGTCCGTACTGATTGCCGTACCTACGTCGAAATCCGTACCAGCGCTGACTGCCGTACCTACATTGACAACCGTACATCGTCGTACAGTCCCTCTAGAAATTGGGCTTTTGTGAGTGGGCCGTGCCCAAAATAGCAAATTTTAATTTCACCACTCTTTTGGCCCGCTGTTGCACACTTTGGTCCTAGGAATTAATTGCCTAGTAACTAGGCGCACATTCACAATTTTCAAGGGCCCACTAGGAATTTTAATTCCCCAAGTCTCGCGCACGTGGTCAAACTCTCGAGCCCTAGAGACTCAAGGTAGACATGCGTAAATTACAGGAGTCGCAAATCAAATGTCCCATAAATTCACGTCCTCATGATATTTACTCCCCTAGAGCTTCCTTGACGTGCGTGCAGCCTTCAGAGAGACCTTCCTACTGTTATGACCTATCTCCATCCCTGATCTCTATTTTTTTCCTCCTTCTGTTACTCCCTACTGCATCTAGGTGTGTGCCAGTTTGTGGGGGGCTTCTTTCAGCCTTGCTCTGTCGCTTATACGCGCTCTGTTCCTTAACCACTAGTCTCAGTTCGCCTATCTATAGAACCCCGTTTCTTCTATCCAAGCTTGCTTTGGAAAGGCTCTTTTTGCTCGCCCTATTATATCCCTCTTTCTTTTGCTCATTCTCCTTGCCAACCTACTCTCTTATCTTGTTATCTACCTGTTCTTGCTTTTCGACTCACCCCAGCTTTGTTTGTGTGCATATAGCGCCTCTTTTCTTTCCTTTTTTTGGGGCTATTTTCCTGTAATGTGTAGTTGTGCATACGTTTCTTCACCCTTTCTTCTCTCTTCAAATACGATGGCAGCTTTAAAAGACTTTCAACAAAGAATGATTGGCTCATAACAAGAAGCAAAAGCAGGCTTTGGGTCAAGATGACCCTGTCTACCACTTACAGGAGGCACAATTGGTTTCAATGTTATGCATGAAGGTTTTGAAGACACAAGGAAGGATTGGAAAGATGCTCCTCTCATTGTTGGAATTATGGTGGAGGTTGATGAACTAGTAGACCTAGTAATGGAATATGCTAAGCACGCTCTCATTATCTTCTTCTCGGGTCATATGCCTACTGTTGCAACTGATGTGGGCAATTGGTTAGCAAGAACTTTGGGAGGTTGTTTTGTATGCAAGGTGCATTATGCAACTAAGGGCTTCTTTGAAGTTATCATGGTAGATGAACATCACAAACAAATGCTCTTTGAACATTCACCTCTTTTTTATTTTTGCAAGAGCATGTTTTGAGTGCAAAAAGTTTGGGCATATGGCTTCACAATGTCAATTGTTATTGCATAAAATGCCCCCGGATCCGATGCCTCCTCTAGTGCAGAATAAGGATGCCCCTGGCCCTTCGGTGTCCAAAAATAAAGGTGTTAAAACACCTCCTACAACACAAGACAAGGGAAAGGCACAACTTAATTCAAATGGAAATGCATCTAGTGTTTTTCCTTCTGCACCTCAGCTCAAGCTCAAGGATAAACATACCAATGACTCCTTGCAGACTATGAGACAGATGATCTCAGCTAGGAGACCTCTATCTCCTAGGACTTGGAATGCCTCATCTTCAAATGGTCATACTGCTACTAAATTCTAGAATTGGCATTACATGGGCTGTTGTGACGGCAAGCCGTACTTTATTTCCGGAAGAAGAAATTGCTGGTTTGATACCAGGCTATCAGGCTGCACCTACTCGTCAGGATCTCATCTTGGATCCAGAGGAGGCTATGCAGGCCTGATTTTCTTGTTTTTGGATGACAAGAGGGGCTGAAGGGGAGCTGTTTGGAGTGTTGAAGGCTGGAGGACTGAATGCCAAATGGGGGCTGTAGGCCCCCTATGTATAGGGGCTGGAGGGCTGAGGCAACCAGCCAAACTGGCTGCCTTTTTAGTCGGCTGTTGGGGCTGGTTGGTTGGGCCCTTGGTCCCATAAAAGGCAGCCTAGGGAGGGGTTCAGGGCCGCCTATAAAGGCAGCCCTTCCCCAGCCCATTCCTCTTCACTTGTTCCAGCCCTGAGGGGGCCCAAAAGGACTCCTATCCTGAGATGGACCTAGACCTATCTATAATCCTAAGATGGAAACACTACCCTACTGTTCTCCAGTGGGTACCAGTGAACAAGGACTGATTTCTCTGACTTGACCTAAGGCTGAGAGACGGATTGTGCCTCATTGTCCTTGGACAAGGGCTCACAAAGGGGTCACAGCATACGACAAAATCTCCTATTAGAGAACTATAACACACTTGTTGCTGTAGCCAATGTGTCACATTGCACCCAAGTGCAGGGGTGGAAATCTCTTGGATGGAATGTCTAACTGTTGAATTTTTCCTCGCATATTGGGATATCCTCAAGTCAACTTTACTGCATATGATCAATAGTGCTTGGCAAAACCAACAATGCCGGATTCATGGAAGAAAGGGCTTGTCAAGCTTCTTCCAAAGATGCAAATATGTGAGTCGTTGGCTGATTGGAGACCTATCACTCTCATGTCATTTATTTATAAGATCATAACCAAAATGGTGGTTGATCGCATCAAAGGATACTTATATGATGGCCTCCATCCTGCTCAATACGGGTTTGTTCCTTGCAGGCATATCACTGATATATTGCAAATGCCTATGTTGGGATAGAATATGCAAAATACACGGAGCAGGATGTGCCTTTGTTGCAAGTTGACATTTCCAAGGCCTTTGACACAGTTCAATGGGGTTTCATCCAACAGACCATGCATGCTTTGAGTTTTGGCACAAAAATGCAGCATGTTATTTACCGGTAGTACAATGACAGTAAAGCTGCCTGTATATTGTATGGGGATATTTCTGAAAATTACACTCTCCGTTGTTCGGTTCGGCAGGAATGTCCACTTAGTGCATTGCCAATGCTTCAATACATGGATCAACTTGTGGCGACAAATTACATGGATTGGGAATTCAAGGAAGTCGCACTATGGTTGCTCAAGCATATGCTAATGATTCTTTTTTTACTCCAAAGAATACTGAGAGGGATCCTTCTTCCCTCATGCATGCTCTATCATTATATGGCCTAGCTGCCGGTCTACATGTGACTTTTTTAGAAGTCTAAGTTGTTACCTTTGCATTCTAAAGACTAGCATAGTCTTTTATGGACGGGCGAAATTATCCAGCCTACTCAATTAGTTCACGATCTTGGTTACCCTTTGGGCTGGATGATTACTCATCGCCAACAAACTCACTGGGCACTTGCAAAATTGAAGAAAACGCTTGAAGACTGAAAATTAGCAACTTGGTCATGGCATGTTTGCCTAAGGATAGTTCAATCTATTTTGGTGGCATGCATTCAATGTACCTCCCTTGATCATGTTTGGTAAGGAAGATCTTACATACTTTATGTCAACCATTATGGAAACTTTTTGGCGATCCAAACATGGCCGGAAAAGTTTGAGATTTCTTTCACTGCAACGTCCCTGTTCCTCAAAGATGCATGGGGGTTTAAATATTCTCAACATTCACGTATACATCCTTGCTCATAAGGGGAAGATGATGATGCAATTTATGCAAGGAGATCAACCTTTGGCTGCCATGATGCGTTATTTGCTTTTGCAAATCAACACCTCTTCTTTTGGTTATTGGCAGCCAACTCGGTGAAACTTTCTTCTTGGCTGTATTTATGGTAGGATCAAAGGCTGTCCTTTGGTCTCCAAAATGTTATTTGATTGGAAGCATATCCTTTCCCACTTGGAATGGCATGGCCACGACTCCTTGCAGGGCAATTCTTCAAGGGCTGAAAGTTTACAATTGGTCGAAGGCCCTTGACCCTCCGTTGGCTTTGCAAGAAACCAGACGTTCCTACTTTATTAGTTTCAAAGGGATCTGCTTTGTGCTGATGTGATTCATGATGATGGTACCATGATATCTTTTCTGTTGGCTGCGAGACAGTATGGTTTGGGCTTGCTTTATCATCCTCTATGGCAAAAGATTGCTCAAATGCTTTAGCCTTTTCTGCCGGTACCACCACTTGAGCTTCACGATAGGCTTGATGATTGGACTCTTCATTCCCCAGGTTCGTCAACCCGTTGTGTGGATAAAAAAGGAAAAATATTTTTCACTTGTTGCATGTTGTTGGGTGAGTGCATAGCTATGTATATAGCTAGTTGGTTGTGGAAATGAGCTATGGATACTCTCATGAAGGACTCCACACTGATGATATATTGTCTTGAGATGGAAGACACTTCTACAGGGACTCTGGGAGATAATGAAGTGCAGTGAAGGAGCACCAAGCTAATCCAGAGCAGTGTGACGGGGTTTTGTTGTGGGATGACATGTACTCTTCATAGTTGTGTGATAGTCTGTGGGGAACTGAGCATTACATGCTGGTTAGCAGGATATGTGCAAAGGTGGAGTGCCTAAGGTTGAGTATAGGCAACTAATTGCCTTGGTATAATTTGAAGGAAAGAGTGGGAGAGTGGTGAAAAAGTAGAAGGTGACGTGGCCATAATCAAAAAAGCATGCATACAGGTGGCTACGTGATGAGGAAGAGCAAGCTTCTGGATGAAGGATGGCGGAAGGGCTCAGAAGGAGCTTGAAGATCGGACGCGAGGGAGGATCATAGAAGAAGGGAGAGTTTCGTGAGCTCTGGGGGCCGGAGAGAAGGCAGGCTGGGGAATGGTCCTGAGAGTTGGAAGGTGGCCTGGGGAAAGCCTCTCGGGTTCAGAGGCCATAGACAGGGAGAAGTCGGGTGGGTGGCTCGCAGATGTTGGAGCGGAGGATTGTGGGTGGCTCAGTACGTACGATTGAGCTGAGCGCAGAAGCGTGGGCTGTGTAGGGGAGGTACGTGATGCAAGGCTTCGAGAAGGACTGAGCGGGAGATGTATAGCTGGAGCGAAGCTGTAGTTTGAAGGGGAGGAGCATATGTAGGATTGAGCGAAAGGATTGATGCTGGAGTAGAACGCAGAAGGGCTGACCGTGGTTTGCGGATGCAGAGTGGAGTTGAAGGCTGGAACGAAGGGAGCTATGGCCTGGGGCTTGTAGACGACGAGAGGCCAAGGGCTTCGGGTGCTCCGTGAAGAGGGTAGCTGCTGTGCTCTGGACCCTTGAAGGTGACGTGCGATGGGGGTCTTGCTCAAAGGTTCGGTGAGCTCGTAAAGGTCGTGCAGGAGCAGGAGCCAGAAACCTGAGCGTGCAGTCATTGTGGTGAGAGGTTCTGGAGGTGACTATGGAAGCCTGAGGTTTATTTGATTGAGGGGTCTGGCTTGGTATCCAGAGAGGATTGTAAGCGACGGAGAGTATGCACGTTGTGCTTCTTGGTCTCATGGAAAGGTGTTGCTACGTCTCGGGCAGTTTATTTGGGAAGATGCATGAACTCCATGATCTCTGTGAGGATGAGGAGATACGTGGAAATGGAGATGAACGATGAGCTGCAGTGGACTAGTGTGAAGAGTCACGGGCGGTTGCTCTTACTAGTTTTCTTGGCTGTGAGAAGCTTAGCTATTATGGAGGCTTGGGTGGAGTATCCTCAGTGACAGAGACTTCATGAACTCGTATGCAAAGAGATAGCGGGATAAAGGAATTGCAGGCTATTTTCACGTAGGAGCGGTGAGAAACCCGTGAGCGATTGAAGGTCTTGGGAAGAAGCTTGTTCGGTGAGCAGGAGGACTATGGAAAGAGAGCTATTTGGAAGGCCAAAGTGACTGAACCGATTGAAGAAGTGGGCTGAGAGAATAGGATGGACAATCATGTATAGAAGCTGAAGTACCTTGGTTTGAGGAAGCATGAGCTGCAACAAGAATGTGGTTGGGCTTGCATGAGATTAAAGAGGCTGAAGTCTTTGCTTGAGGTGTCTTTTGTGTGGGTTTGTATATGGTTGACTATGAGCTATTGCTTAGTAAATGGCAGGCTGCATCATTTATGGTACTTGATGTTGATCTTGGGAAGACATGATAAGATGTCTGACTTCTGACCGTGGCCATTTTGTGGGTTGGATGCATTTGAAGCTGAATGCTTTCAGAGTTATTGAAGGAAGGAGTCCGCTTGTGATGGGCTGTGTGGTCCACTGCATTTTTGTTTGAGGTTGTCTGGCTCTGGAGAAAATGTATCCAAGAGTGAGTTGTCTCAGGAGATCTATAGAGAGGAAAATGTTGATTGAATGCCTTTTGCCTTGTGATTGTGTTGTTCGGGTGTTTTGAACGTGGATGAGTGTGGCTGTGAAGGCGGGTTAGGCTCTACTACTTTTGTCCATCCACGTTTTGGTGCCTCCACGGAGGAAGTTCACTTCAGTTTACAAGATTGGAGGAGCAGGTGTTCTGAGATGTGTTGCAAGCAATGGGGAGAAATCCACACATGAGAGTGATACAGTGTGAGTGGTGTGGAAAATGTGGTCACAGGAAGGACAGATGTATTGAAGTCCAGCTACGTGTGATCCGACTCCGAGCTAGAGTGCAGAGAGCTTTGAAAGTGCTTGCCCGTAGGAAAAAAAATGCTCTTCAGATGTAGAGTGAGCTTCTTCAGTAGTGTATTTGTTTTGTTGCCTTCGAGTTTTGTTGCGGTTGAGAAAGCCAGGGTGTGTGACAGTTGAAAGATTGTGAGGATGGCAGAGGACTTTCCAGAGTTTTGGGGGATGCCATATGAAGATGCAGTGAGATTCTTGGAAAAGATGGAATTCACAGCACTTATGAAGGATAGGGCAACCCCTCAGATTCTGTTTCAGATCTTGAATTATTGTTTGCAGGGAGATGCAAAAGCATGGTTGCAGACTCAAATGACTGCCTTCAAGACTGTTCATCCTCAGCAGCAAAATCCGGAGTATACAGTGGTGAGAGCAGCTTTTCTTGCACGGTTTGCACAATCCAGGAGCCCTAATGAAGTATGGAAGGAGTTGTGCAAAATTCAGCAAAAGGATAGTCAGGATGTGGATCAGTATCTGATAGAGTTTGGTAGACTGTGGAGTCTATGGTGTGAAGCTTTAATTCCTGAAGTACCCCCGCAAATGATAAAGAGAGACCGGTTTGTGGCTGGTCTGGAGCCTTCACTCCGTCTGAAGGTGGAGATGAAGAATATTGATAGTTTTGAGGATGCAGTAAGAGTGGCTAGAGAGAAAGAATGGAAGGTTAAGAGACTAAGGCAGCTTGGTATGCAAGAGGAGCCTAAAACCCTGGTCAGTAGGCCAGAAATGATTAAGGCATATGTAGAGAGAGAGCCGGTGTCTATTCCTATGCGGGATGATTCCCTAAAAAAGGAATTGCATGAAGCTGTGGAGCTGATGAAAACACTCAGCCTAAATTGGATGGAGATTGCAGGAAGAAGCAGAGGTCAAAATAACAGGAGAGTTGCTATGGATGGAGGAGAAGGAAGTTCAGCTGATGCAAGGAGAGTACCAGATTATGTGATGAGCTGTCGACTGGAATTGGAAGAGGAGCTTGAGGAGACAGTCACAGATGAAGAGAGAGATTTTTTGAGTGAGACAGAGGAAGAGAGCATCTCATCAGAGGAAGAGAGTCAGTTGTCTTCACTGTTGAAGGAACCTGATGATGTAAAGGAGCTGGATATCATTACACTTATGAGTGGAGGCTCGTCAGTTGCTATGAAGGAGGGTGTTGCTCAGCTAGTTCTGTGTGAGGCGGTAGAAGAGAGCCCGAGAGAAGGGGTTGCTACCATAGATGGCAGAAATGTTGAGAGCCCATTAAAGGCAGCTAAGGATAAGTCTATGTGTGTAGATGATGATCATGCTCCAGTGTTGAGTGGTGATGATATGCCTATGATGGCTGAATGCAATCAGTTTGTGGTTGACACTGTGATTGTGCATACCGAGGAAGCTAAGATTTCAGGTTCAGCAAGTGAGGAAGAAAAAGGTGAAACTAGTGAAGATGAGAGCTCGATCATGTGTGACAGTGATGAAGCTGATGTGGTTATTACTGATAAAGTAAAAGACCTACAGACAGCAAGTGTTGATTGTGTGCATGCAAATTGTGATGAGTATGATGAGGTTAAGATTCAGTGTTTACAAGATGATGGTGATTCAGAGGATGAGATGGATTGTGTCCTTGATGATGCACTGGATGATATGTTAGTATTGATCTCTTCGAAAGAGAATGAAAACACCAGTATGCATGTTGAGAAGGACAGCAGTGATAGTGTGATTGATGATCAGCTGGATGCTTTACTTGATGGTACCCTTGTGGATTTTGCATGTGTGGTTGGCAATGACAAGAAAGAGTATGCTGGTATGTTTGAGCATTCTTCAGGTGGAAGAGATGTTTGTTTGCTCCTGGGTGATCTTGATAATTCATGTGATGGGTTAAGTTTTGCAACTTTCAAGGTTGAGGCAATAGGGTATGCCGAGAAGTCCCTAATCACAGATTATGAGCTGGTTGTGCCCGTGAGATCTGTGTGTGAGGTAGTGACCTCAAAAAATGTAGCTCATGAGAAGAGGAGCAAGACTCATGATATAAGTGTGACGGCTGATAGCCAGTGGAGTTGTGTAATATCCTGGCAAGATAAGATATGGGATCCTGGAGGCTTAGTGAGGAAGTGGATACATGGAAGGAGCTGGTGGCTACATCAAATTGGTGTGTTGTTGATTCCATTTGATCCAGGAGGATGGTGGATTATGCACATTTGGCAGTGGAGGGTTCAAAGTTATCCTTTTGATCCGGGAGGAGAAAAACAGAGGCATAGAGCACAAGTTTGCTTTGTTTTTGATCCAGGTGGTTTGCCGATGTTCTTCTTTAGCTGCTGGACATGAATGTCACAGCAGAAGAGAAGGGGTTGCTAGAGATGTGTGGATAAAAAAGGAAAAATATTTTTCACTTGTTGCATGTTGTTGGGTGAGTGCATAGCTATGTATATAGCTAGTTGGTTGTGGAAATGAGCTATGGATACTCTCATGAAGGACTCCACACTGATGATATATTGTCTTGAGATGGAAGACACTTCTACAGGGACTCTGGGAGATAATGAAGTGCAGTGAAGGAGCACCAAGCTAATCCAGAGCAGTGTGACGGGGTTTTGTTGTGGGATGACATGTACTCTTCATAGTTGTGTGATAGTCTGTGGGGAACTGAGCATTACATGCTGGTTAGCAGGATATGTGCAAAGGTGGAGTGCCTAAGGTTGAGTATAGGCAACTAATTGCCTTGGTATAATTTGAAGGAAAGAGTGGGAGAGTGGTGAAAAAGTAGAAGGTGACGTGGCCATAATCAAAAAAGCATGCATACAGGTGGCTACGTGATGAGGAAGAGCAAGCTTCTGGATGAAGGATGGCGGAAGGGCTCAGAAGGAGCTTGAAGATCGGACGCGAGGGAGGATCATAGAAGAAGGGAGAGTTTCGTGAGCTCTGGGGGCCGGAGAGAAGGCAGGCTGGGGAATGGTCCTGAGAGTTGGAAGGTGGCCTGGGGAAAGCCTCTCGGGTTCAGAGGCCATAGACAGGGAGAAGTCGGGTGGGTGGCTCGCAGATGTTGGAGCGGAGGATTGTGGGTGGCTCAGTACGTACGATTGAGCTGAGCGCAGAAGCGTGGGCTGTGTAGGGGAGGTACGTGATGCAAGGCTTCGAGAAGGACTGAGCGGGAGATGTATAGCTGGAGCGAAGCTGTAGTTTGAAGGGGAGGAGCATATGTAGGATTGAGCGAAAGGATTGATGCTGGAGTAGAACGCAGAAGGGCTGACCGTGGTTTGCGGATGCAGAGTGGAGTTGAAGGCTGGAACGAAGGGAGCTATGGCCTGGGGCTTGTAGACGACGAGAGGCCAAGGGCTTCGGGTGCTCCGTGAAGAGGGTAGCTGCTGTGCTCTGGACCCTTGAAGGTGACGTGCGATGGGGGTCTTGCTCAAAGGTTCGGTGAGCTCGTAAAGGTCGTGCAGGAGCAGGAGCCAGAAACCTGAGCGTGCAGTCATTGTGGTGAGAGGTTCTGGAGGTGACTATGGAAGCCTGAGGTTTATTTGATTGAGGGGTCTGGCTTGGTATCCAGAGAGGATTGTAAGCGACGGAGAGTATGCACGTTGTGCTTCTTGGTCTCATGGAAAGGTGTTGCTACGTCTCGGGCAGTTTATTTGGGAAGATGCATGAACTCCATGATCTCTGTGAGGATGAGGAGATACGTGGAAATGGAGATGAACGATGAGCTGCAGTGGACTAGTGTGAAGAGTCACGGGCGGTTGCTCTTACTAGTTTTCTTGGCTGTGAGAAGCTTAGCTATTATGGAGGCTTGGGTGGAGTATCCTCAGTGACAGAGACTTCATGAACTCGTATGCAAAGAGATAGCGGGATAAAGGAATTGCAGGCTATTTTCACGTAGGAGCGGTGAGAAACCCGTGAGCGATTGAAGGTCTTGGGAAGAAGCTTGTTCGGTGAGCAGGAGGACTATGGAAAGAGAGCTATTTGGAAGGCCAAAGTGACTGAACCGATTGAAGAAGTGGGCTGAGAGAATAGGATGGACAATCATGTATAGAAGCTGAAGTACCTTGGTTTGAGGAAGCATGAGCTGCAACAAGAATGTGGTTGGGCTTGCATGAGATTAAAGAGGCTGAAGTCTTTGCTTGAGGTGTCTTTTGTGTGGGTTTGTATATGGTTGACTATGAGCTATTGCTTAGTAAATGGCAGGCTGCATCATTTATGGTACTTGATGTTGATCTTGGGAAGACATGATAAGATGTCTGACTTCTGACCGTGGCCATTTTGTGGGTTGGATGCATTTGAAGCTGAATGCTTTCAGAGTTATTGAAGGAAGGAGTCCGCTTGTGATGGGCTGTGTGGTCCACTGCATTTTTGTTTGAGGTTGTCTGGCTCTGGAGAAAATGTATCCAAGAGTGAGTTGTCTCAGGAGATCTATAGAGAGGAAAATGTTGATTGAATGCCTTTTGCCTTGTGATTGTGTTGTTCGGGTGTTTTGAACGTGGATGAGTGTGGCTGTGAAGGCGGGTTAGGCTCTACTACTTTTGTCCATCCACCGTCCCTTGAGGCTGTCTCACATTATGGTATCTTCCTTGTATAAGGTTTTGATGCCCCCACCTTGGGCTTCAGATAAGGCAAATCAACCTGCCCCTTGGATTCATCAATATGCTAATACTCTATGGCATATCAGGCAGCCCCTTTCATGGTGGCGGAAGAATCCCTGACTATTATGGAGGTGTAAAATGCCTTTGAAACAAAGACTTTTTCTTTGGATGCATGACCGGCACATTGTTAGTGGGAATCACACTTGCCAAACGTCACATTGCACCACCCACCTGTTTACGGTGTCACACTCCTTCAGAGACTGTCCCTCATTTGCTTTGGCATTGCCCGTCTACTCGGAACCTCCTTTGGAAAATTTCAGATCATCTTCGCCTCCGTTTCCCGAGTCACATATTTGGGAAACATTTTTGGCTATTTGGCAGATTTAGGAGGCCTTTATCTCAATATTCACTCTTTCTCTCATGGGTGAGATATTGGGCTCTTTGGACAATCTGGGAAGAGCACAATTTCGCATACTTGGGCCGCCAGTTTCAAAAGTCATATGAATCTTTTAGAGCCTCATTGCGGCAATCTTTATATGATGCCTGCCATGAGGGTGATATGCATGCATCTTGCATTGAGCTTTTCTTTTTATGCTTCTGATCTGTGGGATACTCTCCATTCTTGGAGACTTTTCCTCTTGTAAAGTTATGACAATATAAATACAATGCACTGGATTTTCCCCAAAAAAAAAAAAAAAGTGTGTGTGTGTTTGTTGTTAAAGGTACTATGCTTAGATTGTCTCCAAAAATGATGGTAATAAATTGAGTCTATGATAAAGGTTCCACCAGTCCTTTCATGTGCCCTGCCTAGAGCAACGAGGGATAGACTAATGTAGGTTGTCATGAGTGGTCAAGCTCTCATATCAAGTCTGATTGTGAGTTTCGTGTGCTAGCATCATTGCATTCTTTCGTATCACATGATTACAATCTTGAGCCCAAATGACCATGGTTGATGAAAGTTTTTCTCAGACATCTTCACCTTTGCTCTGGAAAGGAATTTGTTGAGGACTTGAAGCTTCATGTATGCTTGTATGTGGGCTCGTTTGTGAGTCTATGCGTGTTTGTGTGTGACTGTGTGAGTGCTTGTTAGTGTGTAGTACTAGGTGATCTAGTACTAGTCTATGTGAGTGAGTCTTGTGTGAGTGCCATGTGTCATCATGGGACTTATCCCATATGCACTAGGTGCTAGAGTGTGTGTGAGTAGCCTATATAAAGGCTTGTACTTCACTTGTCATTATACACTTGATGAGTGAATGAGAGCCTTTTCATTATGTCTTCATTTTGCATCATTTCCTCATACCCTAACCTTCTCTCTCTCTCTCTCTCTCTCTCTCTCTCTCCACCATGTTTCTAACATGGTATCAGAGCCATAGCCCTACCATAGCCATAGCTGCCACATCATCCTAGACCTAACCCTAACCCTGATTCGAAACCCTAAATCTGCTTCAGCCTCTTCTACAGCCTGCTGCTGCCTAGGGTTTCTGCACCACAGCTCTCCATTGTCTCTCCTCTTGCAGCCGCCACAACTTCTCCTCAGTTCCGCCTCTCTCAGCCCACCTAGAACCTCCACAGCCAGCCGTACAGTCCGTACTGGCTGTACGGACTGTTCCGTACTGTCTCCGCCTGCTGCACCGTACCAGTTCGGCAGCTCCTGCAAAGTGCGCCTGCGCATGAGTTTTTCTAGGGTTACTTCGAGGCCATTTCAGAGCTTTTCAACGCTTAAGACAGCCTCAACTTGCTGCTGCTGTGTATTCGACCACATGTGAGAGATTTGTGCAGCACTTGGAGGCCTTTGGAGGCATTTCCGACGTGTTTTGAGCTTGCTGCTGCATAACCACCTTCAGTACAGGCATTTTCGAGCTGCTTTGAGGCCTTCACCATGTCTACATCAGCTGTCTTCTGCATCAGATAGCTGCTACACTGCAGCTTTCAGACCTGCTGCAGCAATTCAAGCAGTTACTACGACCACAAGAGCTCCATTTCTAGTTCAGTTCTGCATTTCGAAGCATATTCTTGCTGCATTTCCAGGCTGCTCATCTCTTTCAAATCCCTATATGGAGCCTCATCCTCATGGTGAAGACAACTCCGCTAGAGATGACCAGCATGACAAAGCAATGGCCCTTCTTGGAGTGAGGTTGGATAATCAGCTGCTTCATCAACTTGACCTCACTACTTTAGTTACCAGGATCAAAGCCAAGCTCGAGAATATCTACGCCACATCTACTGGAAATGAGGAGCAAGCTCTATCTGCTATATTACATGATCTATCCCTCTCTGAGGTGGTAGAGATGATAAGTGATGCTATGTGTGTTTGTGTTGAGTCAAATAAAGGTTCTCAGCCTTATGATTGTATTGTGCTTCACTTTGGTTGATGGTATTGACCACCCAGTTCAAAGTAAGGGGGGATGACGAGTGATAGTTTGCCCTTGCCGGTCGCAAGCTGACTGAGAAGTCACTATCACACGGGAGGTGTTGGATAGTTGGACTTGCTCTTTGCAGTATTGCAATGGACGGGGGATCGGTCTACTCTTGCGTGTTGGGTCTCACACCTCTTTGCTCTGAAGGGAGGTGTTGGAGATATCATAGTCAAAGAGTGTGGTGATGTGATGTGTTAGTGTGTAGTACTAGGTGATCTAGTACTAGTCTATGTGAGTGAGTCTTGTGTGAGTGCCACGTGTCATCATGGGACTTATCCCATATGCACTAGGTGCTAGAGTGTGTGTGAGTAGCCTATATAAAGGCTTGTACTTCACTTGTCATTATACACTTGATGAATGAATGAGAACCTTTTCATTATGTCTTCATTTGTGCATCATTTCCTCACACCCTAACCCTCTCTCTCTCTCTCTCTCTCTCTCTCTCTCTCTCTCTCCACCATGTTTCTAACAGTGAGTGGTTGGTGTGATGTGTGTGTGATCTAAGCCGTGATGTCAAGAGGAAAGCCACATGCGCTAATTGAGAGAATCAAGGAGTTATTTTAGGAGGAATCCTTGACTCCTTAACCTTGTATCAAGAGGCTATTGATCATGAAATAAACTATGTATGTTTTGTGTTGCCTACACAATGCCTACAATTCCCGCGATGCTTCCTTCTTTTTTGCATAGCCGAGTCAATATTGTAAAGATAAAATTGTCTCAAGCCCTCTCCATTCACCATGATTCCATGATCTAACTTGTTATGACCGTTGTGCAAGATAGCCAAGTTTGAAGCAAAGCACGAATCTTGTTCTTGCTGTAACTACAAGGCTACAAACAATAAAATGGACAATAAGCATAACTCAAGTCTTCCACCACGTGCAAGTCTATATGTAAGCAATCATGGATCCTATGCATGCACCGGGGGTTTCTCTCTCTCATTCCAGTTACATTCACGCTTCCCAAGTCAATATTGGCAAGCTAGTGAGAGAATGATGAAATCCTCATGCCCATTTCATTATGGCATCCCCTTTTCACAAGAACCTGGTAAGAGTTGTTAGTTTTCTCTCCATTCACCTTGGAGTTCAACAGACTTCCATTGCAATGCCTTTGTATAAGTGTGCAATGAAGTTGGTAGTGTCTATTGGTATTGCAGCCATTAAGATAGACGAGATAATACAGATCACTGCAACAACCATAGCCATTTAGCTATACCTTGCAAATTGAAGAATAGCTGAAGAATTTCAAAGGTGTAATCATATTGTACTAAAGTGTAAACCGATCTGCATTCATTTTTGTTGTCTACTTAAGTACAGCTAGTTTGGCCTTCCCTAACCAAGCATGCATTGAAACCAAGAAACCATATAATGTGCATTAGCTCTCGTGATGCTAACTGATATCATTCTTGCACTTTAAACCAATATGCATTAAAATTTCATATGTTCAAACTACAATCAAATATTGCCAGCACAAGAAATCTAGTAAAGGAAGAAACAAAGAACCCTTGATAAGAATCGGAGGTCCACGTAAAGAAGGTTTAATCTACTTAGTACAGTAGATTTTACGAACATACCTCTCAAAGAGTGTGAATCCATCTTCATCAATCGCAGGAACAAGACCCATTGGATTGATAGCTGTCATAAGAAGATCAATATTCCAACCCAAAAAAACCAAACAAAGATTAGTTAGGCACAAAAAGCAATTATTAAAGAAATATCCATCTCATACAATGTGAGAGAACTCACTCCCTAATTTGTAACTTACTTTTATTTATTGGAAATTTACTTCTATGGAAACAACTACAAAAACCTTCAAAAATTTTGTTATTTTTATAACCTAATTCATCTACCTTAGAACTTTATTTTATCAAAACACAACGAAATTCTAGGAGTCTAGAATAACTTTTAAATCAAGCTTGTTATCACCCCACAGTGTTGCTTTGTACCGGACACAATAAGCATGTGCAATCTAAACACAATCAAATCCCATCTCTAACTTCGTGCATAGAGCTTCTCTACATGCATTAAATCAATGGACACGTTACAAAACATCAACTCACCCTTCCCCGTCCCTCATCCTTGCCTTGCCCTGTCCCCTTCTGTGGGTACGTTGCGGCCTAGGGCACGCACCCCCGCCAGCCTACGATGGTAGAGGGAGCCCAAAAGCCACTCTTCGGGCTCCCGTTAAGGTCCTTCTCTCCCTGAAAGAAGCAACAGGTGCAACATGCAGTTCAATCATTGCAAGACAAAGCAGTGAGATAGGCAAGATTGTGCACCTCACACCTATGAGGCAACAGGTGCGTGGCTGGATCCACGACGAGCTTGGCACTGGAGGGTGATCACATTCAGGAGGTCAAAATCTACGGAAGGGGTGTCTCCGGATACCACCCTGACCCTCATGGGGCAAAGCCTGATCTTCCTCGGCCCTCACTTGGTGTATCTTTTCCCGTGGTACCATGGAATTACCATAGAGGATATGGACACGACACATCGTGTCCCCCACTTTCCAGTGATGCTCCGCTTTCGAATGCTCCCAAGAGAGTATAGGGGTATCCTCCCGTCCATTAATTGAGCTTTTGGCACGGTATTGGAGTCCTAACCAGACACAACAGATACAGTTGTGGCAAAGAACAGGGTCCCCAAACTTCGGCTAGTGGTGGAGTGCCCAAAGTCGTCGCTCTCGAGGGGGGGAGCTTCATCAAAGGGTGGAGATCTCAAGGCTTCCAAGCCAGTGCCTTCGGTGCCAATTGATGGGGCACGTGGAAAGAGATTTCCCTAGAGGTCAAAGATGAGCCCCCCCTCCCCCCCACACCAGCAAATGCACTAGAGCCCACAGAGTGCGCCACATGCAACGGAACCTCAACGGGTTTTAGCCAACACCAGCATTAGCATGAGTCCCAGACTCTTTGAGTGGAGCCATCGGAAAGGAGGTGGACCAAAGTTGGGAAGAAAAAGACAAAGCTTCATCAAAGGGTAGAGATCTCAAGGCTTCTAGCCAGTGCCTTCGGTGCCGATTGATGGGGCACGTGGAAAGAGATTTCCCTAGAGGTCAAAGATGAGCCCCCCCTCCCCCCCACACCAGCAAATGCACTAGAGCCCACAGAGTGCGCCACATGCAACGGAACCTCAACGGGTTTATAGCCAACGCCAACGTTAGCATGAGTCCCAGACTCCTTGAGTGGAGCCATCGGAGAGGATGTGGACCAAAGTTGGGAAGAAAAAGACAAAGCGAAGAAAGCAAGGTAAACGGAACACAGAACAAAGGCAAAGGCAAGGGAGAAGTTGTGGGCAAAGAGCAAGGCTACTTCCCGCAAAGGGACAGCTCCCTCAGTGCGCCCTCAAATGCAAGAGGATGAGACTCTCTTCGGCCTTCCGGATGTCATCCTGCTTCAACATGTATCCACTTGCTTTGTACTATTTCTTTTTGTTTTTCAATAGTATGCTTATTAAGAAATGAAATGTTTTCCTACTGTTCAGTTACGGACAATGGGGACTAGGTCTAGCATTTGAGGGTGGACCCCCTTGCTTGGGGTTATGGGCATTAGTGACCCACAAGAGTGATGGCCTCTTTGAGAGGGACATATGGAAACCACACCCCACCTGAGTACCCAAACATGGGACCAATCAAATGCACAGATTGCATACCGACCTAGGAACCATTCAAAAGAATGTTCCCTGAGCTTTGGGTGTGGGCTTGGCAGCATGCCAAGAGTAATGGAGATACAAGATAAGACGACAAACAAATGAGCTCAGTATGGCTCAATTATGACCTTAGAGTACATCAATAGATAGTCTAAGCTGTTAGGAACCCGTGGGTGCGATCAGAATTGAATTCTGACAACTTTGAAATTTTAGGGTTTTTGGGAGTGACACGTGGCAGACTGCCACATGGAATCTGAGCTGGCAGGTCAGTCCACCTATCCCACACATGTGGCAGCATGCATGGCAAGTGGCAGGGCATGTAGGCCAAGTGTTTGGCCCCAAATCTGGTAGATTTGGGGCAGGTTGTGGGCTGTCCTCTTTGGGACTGCAGCCCACCAAAAATCTGGGACAAGTGTCCACCTTCCACTCTAGGCCTGGAGGGGGGGCTGAGCCTATAAAAGAAGGCCTCTCCCCTTCATTCCTCACATAAAAATTTCGTCACTTTTCTTCTCCCTCCTTTTGGATGATGCAGCAGAACCTCTCCAGCTCCTTGGGTGCAGCCAGCTTCTCCCCAGGCCATTCTCTCAGCCCTTTTCCCAAAATCAAATACCCCTACTTGTTTCCCTGCCAGTGGAGGGGCTAGTGTGATCGACTATGCATTGATTGGTTTGGAAGCTTGCCATCTCATTCACAATTTCTCACTTGGCTCAAAGTCCCCTGATTCAGATCACACACCACTATATGTGGAGCTTAATATATTACTTGCCAAGGCAACTTTAGAAGAGCGCAAAACAGTTGAAGGCAACTATCATATAAATGAGGCAAAGAAGGTGGAGTACGCTGAAACTCTAGAGACGTGTCTGCTGGGAAAACAGAAAATTGGGTGGACAGAATTGAAAAATGCTATTCTCATTACAGCCAAGTCAGTTTTGGGGTACAAAAAGAGCAATAAAGAATGCAAGAAAGGGCTACCATACAATGTTTGGTTTGATGCTGAGTGCAAGGCAGCTAGGAATGCACTAAAGGGGATCCCAATGGGGGATGAGAAAAGAGCAGCTGAGAAACAGCTCCATGCACTTACACGTAAAAAAAGACATGCACATATTGTGAACAAGGAATGGACTGATGCAATTGATTTTATCAAGCATCCTAGAAGAGCATGGAAAGGAATTAAACAAAGGTCAAATGACATTATGGGAGATTTTACAGAAACACAGATGCTGGAATATGCTCAACAGCTCTACACACATCCCAAGGCTCGGCCCATGGTGAGCATACCTCTCAGCAGTAATACTCAGGGTCTTTTCTCATTGAAAGATGTACAAGATGGCCTCAAGAAAATGGTAAATGGAAAGGCAGCAGACACTCTACACCTAGTGGCTGAACTCATTAAGTGGACCAATGAGCACACGCAAAGGCACATAGCAATGGCACTAAATCAGGCTTTGATGAATGGTTTCCCAACAGAATGGCAAGAGAATTGGATCAAACCAATCTACAAAGGGGGTGACCGCAATCAATTAACAAATTACAGAACAATTATGGTATGTTCCACTCTAGCCAAACTATATAGCACAATAGTAGAGGCAAAATTGAGTGCTTGGGCAGAGAAAGAAAATAAAAGAGCAATGGGACAAGCTGGTTTCAGACCAAAACACTGTACAGTGGATCACCTAGTCACTCTTCGAGTTTTGATGGAGGAAAGCCGCCTCAAGGGGAAGCCACTCTTCTGTTGTTTCATTGACTTTAAGAAGGCATTTGATACAGTGCCTAGGGATGTGCTATGGGAGAGAATGGAATGCATAGGGGTGCCCGAGGAAATAAGGTTTGCTGTCTTTAGACTTTATGAGAAAGTAAAATGTCAACTAAAATGTAAGGATGGGATGTCAAAAGAGTTCTATAGTAATATGGGGGTAAAACAAGGATGTCCGCTCTCACCCACTTTGTTCGGCCTATGCATTGATAGACTTGAGGAGTTGGTGAATGAAGAAGCATGTAAAGATGAGTTATACAGCCCTCATCTAGCAGGTCTCGTGATTTGGTTGCTTCTTTACGCAGATGATGTGGTTGTTTTCACTGATAGTGAAAGTAAGATGCAAAAAATGATGGATATCTTCAGCATATTTTGTGCAGAGAGTGGGATGGCTATTAATGTCAACAAAACTAAACTCATGATAGTCAAGACTATACAGCCAAGCAGCCCCCTCCAAATCTTATATAAAGGACAACCCATTGAGACAGTGCACTGATTCAAATACTTGGGTATTGAAATCCCCGCCAATAATAGATGGAACAGCTGTGTGCAACGGAGACTTGATGCAGGATGGGCAAAATACTTCCAATTTGAAAATGAGTGCAACAATAGCAATACGAGAAGGTGGCAAGTACGAAATATGATCTTTGGGGCATATGTGATACAGACAGTACTCTACAGAGTAGAGGTATGGGGTGGGAGTATATCTCCATCAACGTGGAATGAGATAGAGAAAATGCAAAAGTCTTTCATTAGGAGGCACCTGGGCATCAAGGCTACTACACCATACTCTTTGTTACTCCTAGAGACAAGATGTATACCCATAGAGCTACATGCTCTGAAGAGAGTACTCAGATACATCACAAAGGTCAAGTGCATGGATAATGAAAGGCTACCAAAGAGAGCATGGAATGAAAGTCAGAAGCTTCAAAAGACAAACAAGGGCAAGATTTTGACATCCGGATGGGCACAGGACCTTAAAAAATGGTTCAAGAAGTGGGAAGTAGAAGAGTATTTAGACTACTCTTCAGAGGAGATTAATGAAGAGGCTTTTCATTATGACCTGCTGAATGCACTACACAGGAAATGGCAAACAGCAGAAAACAAAGATAAATTTGAGTACTATCGCACATATATCAACCCCGAATATTGGTCAATTTATACAGGAAGGGAGACAACAACGCAGAAGTACATATGTACACCTATAGCAGTGCATAAACGGAGGGCTTTAGCCTCACTTCGCACCCGATCACACCAGCTGCAAATAGAAACAGGGGGATGGAAAAAGATGCCAAGGGAGAGTAGAATATGCCAACTATGTGATCAAGGTATGGTTGAAACAGAAGAACACATGGTAATGATATGCCCTCACTATGCACACATTAGGGAAGAGTTCAATCACCTCCTTGAGGGACATAACAAACTGGCTGATTTGCTGCATAAAGGGTCACCTTCAGCTTTAGGAACATTTGTGTATAAGCTCTTCAAGCATAGGAATCCACCTGAATCCTAGAAGGTGTTTTCTCTTTCCACCCTCCCATCTTCGGGAGGAGCTTTCATGTACTTGTGATATTGTATTGCTCAGGTCCCATAGGCCGGTTTTGGTCTTCAGAGGACGATAATATATTCTTCTTCTTCTTCTTCTCACCTCAGCAGCACTTTCTCTCTCTACAACAGCACATTCTCTCTCTACAGTTCCAGCCCCTCCTCTCCAAAAATCTGCCACCTCTCAGCTCTTCTGGAACAGCAGCAGCATCCTCTCTCCTTCTCCTAGCCTGGAGCAGCCACAGCCCCTTTCTCTCTCCTGCTGCAGTATTTCTCTCTCTACTGCAGAATTTCTCTCTCTACTGTTCCAGCCCATTTCCCTTGCAGAAATCTGCCTTTCTGTGCACCTCTGAAACAGCAGCAGCTCCTCTCTTACATCCCCTCCCTTGGGATCAGCATTGGCACTCTCTCTCTACAGCTATCACTCCATAAAAACTTTCTCTCTCTAGCCTACAGGCTGTTTTTCTAAGCTGTTCTCATTCCAGCCCCATTTCCACACTCTCCTCACCCAAGGTAGCTTCAGAGGCATCAAGGACTTCATCTACAAAAGGGTCAAGTCACGAAGGGAGCCTGTATTGTCAAGTTTATCTCATTTACAGCACTGTTTCATGTTGTTTCTATTATCTTTCTAGAAACTAGTGCTTGTCTCTAATGTTGGATGTAAGTGGTGATTGTTGCAGGCTTCTTCCTTGTGGATTGGGCAAGCCAAGAGTTGAAACCTGAGCTTGGAGTCGTCCTTTTTGTTGTCTACCTTACACATATGCTCTTGAGTCTTGTATCTAGGTCCTAGGTTTTCACTGAGTTCATCAGTTTGGAAGGTGCATTGCACCTTGGTCTTGTATCTCCATTTTCAAGAATAAAGTGAGCCTGGATAAGGGGGGGGGGGGGGCCGTCTTGGCCCCTCAATCATATTGCATTTTCCAATGATGTCACTTTGTGTTTAAGCTGTATAAGTCTTAATTCCAGCTTAATTGCAAACTCTTAAGTTCAAGTATATGTGTTTGGCAACTCGCAATCATCTCATTCAAACGCCTGTGCAAAATCCGATGTCTGAATTGATAGAAAGCACCGAGTAGTTTACACCGGAGGACCCTTAGGGGGCTAGGGCCCCGGGCACACAAGTTCAGCAGCAAGATGCGGGATCCTCTGAGGTTCCTGTGTCAGCTCATCCTCCCCCGCCTGTTCTCCCCAACCACCCCCCCTCCCTCACATCCTCCGTCCCCTCTGCCCCTACCTCCTACTACAACATCCATCACCACCCAGGCCCCCACTCCCCCGCTCCACCCCCTCCCGCTTCCCCTTCTATCATAGCAGCCCCTCCTCCTCTGCCTCCTCCACCCCCAGCTCCTCCTCTAGGCAAGAGGTGGTCCCTCAGCTTGCGAGCGGGGAGGAAACTGAGGCCTCTCTCCCCACCTTGCCCCCTTAGGAGGAGACTCCCCCCCAACAGCAGCAGACCAGATCTTCCCAGGACAAGATCTCTTTGACCACGTCTGTAGCCCCTTCTTTCAGTCACCGGGTCCAAGACCACGCCCTGGACAACCTTTGCCAAGGGAGTTCTGGAGATTGGGACCAAAGAACTATTGAGTTCCCCGATGCGTATCCTCTGTCCCTAGGGATGATCGTGTTGATTCTACAGCCCCTTAAAGGGGGCTCTATCGGCGTGGTTGACTCTTGTATCCGCTTGTTTTGGGGACTTCACTTCGCATCCACTGGAGAGGAGCAGTAGAACCCATTGCTTTTCAATTGCATGATGAGTGACTAGATGTATCGCAAGATGGAGCAATGGATGGGCCCAAAGGGGATCAACCTATGGCTAAACCATGGACACTCTACCATTTATTAGCTAGGCTTTTCCGCATCGAGACCAGGAGAGGGCTTGGCAGTAACAATAATCCGTCTGCCCCCAGAGGTGGAGATCACGCATTCGACCTATTGGACACTTCAATAGTGCGCCGACAAGTTTGGGGAGATGTTTCCTTCATGATGCAGTGGGCACAGAAGCCAGGCCTTGAACCGGTCATGCCCCTCGTGCCAGACACACGGATACAGACTACTCCCCTTCCAAGCCCCACCGGGGCCCCGAAATCATAGAAGTCTGAGACTGTGGTGCAAGCTCCCACACACAGACGATCCTTGTTTACTATGTCATTTGACCCATGTGCTGGACCATGGTCAATTGGAATGTGCACGGTCTCCATGATCACGCAAGGAACCAACCACGATACTTGTTACTCCGGCAGGAGTTGCTGAGGGCAATGGTAGGATGAGCAGTGGATTTCCTTCTAGTTCAGGAGCATTTGTTTTCAGCAACAATTATCAACCGTCGTCATCACTTGCTTTCGAGGAGAGGCCAAGAGGTGGTCTCCTAGAGTAGGCCGCAGCAGAGGAGTTTGCATTTCAGCATCTCAAGCAGTGGCACCGAAGGTGTATGATTAGGAGGAACTTATCACGGGTCAAGCAGTTTGGATGGGCCTCCGCATGGGTGAGTCCAGGATTGGCACCCTGAACGTCTATGCACCAACCTACCGACAGCACAGCCCGGCCTTTTGGAGAAGCTTGACGAAGTGCTTCTAGGATGTAGACTCTTGGATTGTTGGGGGCGACTTCAACAATCTAGAGTTCGAGGAGGACAAACAAGGAGGTGCTTCATACACAAAGATGCCGGAAGAGAAGTTCATCTTTGCAGTCAAGGGTAGAGACTCGTGGAGGGAGGTAGAGTTCACTAGAACCCCGGGCAGCCTACTCCTTTCCTTCGGATAGAGGAGACGCGATGGGCTACTTGAGAACCTAGACCGATTCTATGTTGGGGACTGAGCGCTACATAGAGAAGTCCCTACAAGGATGTTGGGGTTTGTCAATGTCCTGCCTCTCCATAGGCACACTTGTGATCCTATGTGTGTGCTAGAGGGGTAGTTAGGTGTGTTAGGTGGAGCTAGATGCTTCTAGAGGATAGGGGAGAGATTCTAGGAGCTTGGTGGCCTTTGGTATGAGGTCATCTATGATGTCAGTATGGATGTAGAGGTAGCCTACATATGGCCCTCATTTCTCTTCATTCTATGAGACAGTTCTTCATTTGTGTCCATCTTCTTGTCTCCATTTTGCTCAGCTTGCTCGTTTCCAACATGGTATTAGAGCAGTACCAGCCTCCTTGAGCCTGATCCCACCACCTCATCATCATCTTCTCCTCTCCCCCGTTGCTCACTCTCACTCTTTGCATCGTCTTTTGCTCATCAGAGCTCGCGACCCTCAGCTATGGCGTCTCCCCCCTCCTCGTCCTCCTTGCCTTTTCGGAGGCCTCTTCGGTAAAAAGCAGCAGCAGCAACCACAAGCCCAAGCAGCCTTCTCCGCCAGTGTCTTGCATAACGCAGACCACATCTTCTCCTTTCTGCAGAAGTCTAAATCGCTCCAATTTCTCTCGTCAAGGACAACACCAGTAGAATAGTATTGCTTGTTCCACGTAACAGATGATAAGCACGAGGTGAGGACGAGTTTCTTCACGGATGATGTATTGGCACAAGCCTCCACGAGGTTAAGCACGCCCCTGGCCTCGTTATCAATAATTTCAGCCAGGTAGTCTCGGTTCCCATTTATGTCATAGTTCGGAGAGGGCATGTAAAAAATTCCGTCACAGCCTGCGAACAGCTCCTACAGACTACAGTAGTCCATAAGATCGACTTCAGCAAGCTGCAAGCGTTCTTTCACACCGGGAGGTCTACGCTAACGGTGAAGTAGACAGGCGAATCTCACTCTGGATTTTGATCAGCTGTTCCATCTCATCCTTCTGAAATATCACAGCCGATTCAGTATTGCTCCTTCCGCTCGTTGAAGTCATTGGTTGATTCGTTCTACCATTGTCGAAAGGAAAAAAGGCCTGCTGCACCGTAACCATACCTTGTGATTCTTTGGCCCTCTTCAGCGGCCTTGGGAGCTCATGATCCGTTCCGCCCTCGACAGCGGGTTGCTGGAAGAAGTCCATTCCTTATCAATATTTGTAGCCCGCCTGGGTCCCCGCGAGTTGAAGCAGCGCTAAACTACAAGCATATGCATAAAAAAATTGTGGTCAAAGTTTGACAGAGATCTACCCTCTCATGGCACCTTCATTTGACTCCAAGTACAAGAAAAAGATGAAGGTCACATACCTAAGATATGCTTCTCTACACAACTATGGAGATGACAAGATAATTGTTCTCTCGAAGGATATGATTTTCACATCCACTTGTTTTACTTCTTTTATCATGGTACCATCTTATAAGGCACTAGACACTGCCCATGTGGTAAGACCTTGCCTTGACATGGATATTTTGCTTTGCTACAAGAAGAGGCTTCTTGTCAAGCCCACATCATCCAGGAGATGATGAGTATGTTTTTTTTTTAGCTCCACTTGTATCTCCCCTAGTTGTCAAGGTACTCTGCCTGGATAGTCCTCCAAAAAGATTGTAATAAACTGTGAATTCTTTGTCCTCACCTCTGGTCACCTATGATGTAGTCCATGTGAGTATGTGTTGTCCCCTTGGTACCTCCTGCAGACTTGTGTTTGTACATGCATGGGAGATAACCATTAGGGGGGGGTTTGTTTTTTGCCCTCATGGTACCTCTTGCAGACATTTTGTTTGTACATGCAAGGGAGATAACCATTGGGGGGGTTGTGTTCCCCACTCTGTATACCTTACACCCATGGGAACCCTTGCTAGCTTGAGATCCTAGCTAGTGATAAATCCATGACCACCATGAGATGGCATGTGACACCTTGTGCTAGCTGTATCCTTGACATAGCTTGAGGCAGCAGTCCCTTGAGGGGGGGTTTGTTGGGGTTTGTCAATGTCCTGCCTCTCCATAGGCACACTTGTGATCCTATGTGTGTGCTAGAGGGGTAGTTAGGTGTGTTAGGTGGAGCTAGATGCTTCTAGAGGATAGGGGAGAGATTCTAGAAGCTTGGTGGCCTTTGGTATGAGGTCATCTATGATGTCAGTATGGATGTAGAGGTAGCCTACATATGGCCCTCATTTCTCTTCATTCTATGAGACAGTTCTTCATTTGTGTCCATCTTCTTGTCTCCATTTTGCTCAGCTTGCTCGTTTCCAACAAAGGATTCTGACAGGCACCACTCTATCGGACCACTCCCCTACGGTGCTACACCTTGATAAGCCCCGTAGAGGTCTCCCCCAAAAGGAGGTTCGCATCGCACATGAGCTACTTCAGGATGATGAGGTGCAGTAGGCAGATGCAAGGATCTGGCAATAACCAGAAAGAGGGCCTATTGAGGGATGGGCTGCCTAGGTGGTGATGCAATTTAAACGAGCAGCACATAGCTACAGTCACAGCCCTCAGATGGAGTCAACCTCTTCAAGAGCGGAAGAGAGCCCTATAACGGGACCTAGCTTACATTGAGAGACTCAGAGAGCATGATTCAGGCTCTCAGTGGCTTAGTGATCGCTACGATAGTGCGAGGCTAGAGCTCCAGGCCACCGAAGTCCGACGTGCAAAGTTCTCGTATCATTCCTCTCGCACTAGGTGGATTCAACAGGGGATAGGATGACAAGATGACCAGGCGGCTATTTCAAAACACAGGGCCTCAATCACCAAGAACTCAGCTCCAAAGACTACGGAATGAGCATGGACGGATGCACTCGAACTCACAAGAGATCCTTGTTGAGATGACCACAAACTTCTACCGGCAGCTATTCCTGTCAGAGATGGAGAGCCCCTCGGACCTCTTAGCCAGGGACGCAGTCTGGGACCAGGTTCCATCAGTGGTCCTGATGAGCGTGAGCAAACAGCTATGCCCTCCCTCCCCAGAAGTGCCTTGGGGAGGACGGTTTGACTTTCGTTTTCTTCTGGAGTTTTGGGGAGGTCAACATTACCCGTTGAGGCAGGCTTGTCAGGAGAGCTTCAACAACGGATCACTCCCTCATTCTCTAAGCCGAGGTTGGATTTGCTTGATCACGAAGGGAGGAGACAGGTTCAATATTCACCAGTGGAGACCGATCACCCTCCTTGACACCACATACAAGATCTTAGCCAAGGTCTTGAGCTTGTGGTTGCATCCTCATCTTTCTAACATCATCCACGATATGTAGACAGGCTTTGTCCAGGAATGTAGCATCTTGGACAGCATTTTTACCTTTTGGGAGGCCATAGATTGGGCCAAGGAGGAGCCTCAGCCCCTAGCCATCATTCTAAGAAGGCTTATGATAGGGTGGGGTGGAATGGTCTTTTCTAGAGGGCACTATGCGTCGGTTGGGCTTCATAGACCGTTGAATCCGGGGGATTTCAACAATTTCTGTAGAAAGCTCTAGCTAGATGCTCATTGGCGGCCACACTAGTGAGACTCTCTCTCTTTCCCAGGTTTGCCCCCTTCTTCCTCTGTGTAGCCAAGGCGCTTAGCTATCTCCTGCGATTCCAGGCCGCAAGATTGACAAGGATGAGACTTCGATCTGGCAGGAGGAGGAGCTATTGGACTCATAGTTTGCAAATGACACGTATGTAGAGGGGTCAGCATTGAACCTGGAGGCAATCAGAGGAGTTTTGGCCTCAAGAACAAGGCAATCTGTTGCTTCGCTGTGATGTCGATTCCTGCCTAACAACCCAAGTATCTTGCTGTCCGCCCCCACGGAATCCATTGAAAACCAAAGGTTGCTTCCCAATCTCAAACCTCCTGGACCTCCTCCATACCTGTGAAGAAGCCCACCAACTTCGTCCAATTGATATGAGCCAAAGAGGCCTCATAATAGATGGACCGCTCACGGAGGAGTGCCTATAGGCCCTTAGCTCGAGCAGTTGAAAGTTGATGGGCGCTATTAGAGCTGCATGGAGGGGGTCTTGGAGACGATCCCGCACTGTCTCTAGAGCTACCAAAGCGCTCAAAGGATCTAGCTAGGCTTCTTGCAGATTGTGGCCCGGATCAGACTATCCATACATGGGACATGGCGGCCTCGTTGACGAAGGGGGGCCATGTCTTCCATATTGACGAGGTGTCTCCAACCTACAAGATACACAGACAGAGCATCCATCATATTGAGCTGCATGAGGCGATTCCTCCTTCCAAACACTGTCCTCCCTCGGCTCAAGGATGGTGTGTTGGAGACAATGGCCAGCATCACGGCATGGAACATTTCGATTGCACATTGCAGCCTAGTGATGGGAGGTCATCGAGTTCCACAGGCAGAAACTCTGGTTGCTATTTGGCAGGATATCATCTACACGTTGTGCACCATCTAGGAGCACGAGACATCCAACTCTAGAGTGACTCTAGAGCGTACCGTCAAAAGGCGGGAGCGTTTCTGCAAGGCATGGCCTACAAGGTGTTTTTACATTATCACGACGCGGGGGACTCGCTCACTACTCATGGGAATAAGGCTTTCATCTGTTCTAACGAGTCAACACGTTTCCCTTATCTTTTTTTTTTTTTTTTAAACCCAAAAAAAACAATGAATAATGGAAATGAAAACCATAGAAGGCGGCTGTTCCGAAGGGGCGGACTGGGAATAAAACCTCCGTCCCGTCACTACCTAGGGTATCTCAAGGACAGGGGCCAACCCCCAAGGGGTGGAGAAATGCATCAGCACCATCATCGCAAGATATCATGAGTCCCTTACATTTATACTCGGCTGTTTTATGCATGCCACTTGCCAGATCCACCGACACTACATCCACGTCGATTTTATTGACCCTGAAACAGCAAGACGCATGAATTCAGAGAGTATAATTCTAGATAAAGGCAAACCATCATGCTTCTATTTCTCAGGCTGGAGCTGACGTTCTAAGGTTCAACAGTATGGAGCAGGACTGCAAAGGATCTACAGCATGGAGCAAATCGTCTGTTTCTCGAGATCATGCAGGAACATTTCGATGCCGGTTTGACAAGTTTGGAGAAATGATTTGGAAAATAAAGCATCGCTCACAAGCAAAAGATGAGCAAAGCGCGAGAAGGCTGAGACATGCGATCCACGAAGAGACGAAGCTTCCCCATTGCGCCGTTCACGTTGGAATCGAGCGTAGCTGAGCTTGTGTGGTATGCTAGATTACTCGTGAGGCTATGTTACAAGTAGTCGTTTTCAAAGCCTTCCATCATGCATGACTAAAGCAACAAGACGATGTCATTCTTTGGTCATCTATGATGTAAGACTTTTTCCTCACGGGCGACTTTTTACTCCGCTTTACTTTTTTAGTGCTTTAGTGCTTTACCCGTGACCATTAGCTTTTGACACCGGGGCCGTCCCCATAGCTGTGAATTCGGGACCGCTTCCTCATCTTCAAGACGTTGGCTGCCTCGGGAGTACCCCAAACCCCCATCAGGGAGTGATGTGGCAATCACCTTAGTTTCCACACCGCCATGAATAGTGCATAAATCCGTATGCACAGTGCATAGTGGTTTTCATAGGCGGCGCCCTGGTTTCCTGCCTAGCGGGTGACCGGGACAAGGGCGACTATTATGCCTTCGCACTAACAACAACTGCATAAGCAATGATGCATTCTCACATACCGTGTCGAAACCTATGAAGGCGGGGTATGGGGGCAACCTTTAAGGCCTTATGTTGGTTGTTTTACACACATTCTTGCAAAACCTACACTTCGGTATATTAGTAAAATTTCCATAGCGATCTCAAGCCCATGCAAGGGTCTATGGGAGCATGCATAATATTTGAGTTGGTGTTGTCTTATCAAAGGATTAATATTGTTGATAGAGTTTTGTTATTCCATTAAGCTATAGATGGTTTAGTCCACATACTACTTCATGTAACACCTTTTTGAGCCAATTTATAAATGGCTTATTCCTTAGTATGACTCATCACTTGATAACATATATTTATATTAATATAATGTGTAGTGGGCAATCGCTTCCTACTTCTTCCACCTCCTCTTTGTATCATTTGATCTAATGCACCTTGCTACTTTGCGTCCTAAGCACTAGAGGAGCAACAAGAAAAAACCACATTAATGGGCTCATAAGCATACTTACACTCAATAACATTACTACTCTTGAAGAGTTCCACCTACAGGTAGACAAAGATGTGGAAGCTATGTGGCTAATGGTGGCCATACTCAAGCATTTGACCCTACTTGTTGCAAGGAGAAAACGAGTGTGTGCATAGACCCAAACAAATAGGGCAAAGTACCTTGTAAGAGTGAAAATCGAAGTCCCAACCAAGAAGAGCAATCAAATGTGAAGAGCGAGAGTGAGTTCAAAGAATGACCCATCAAACAATACAAACCAATAGAGCAACCAAGATGCCGCCCTCACCCCCTAGTATTCCATAGACACTTGCACAACTTCTAATAGAGCCCCTAACACATCTGCACCATTAATGGCTAAAATATAAAAGATAATTATATTAACTATGCATAAAATAGTACTATAATGGCCCGATTGTACACCATTGGGTATTTCAAGAATTGGGACAATTGAGAGAAACATTCCGAAGAAGCCTTTATTGAGAAACCAATGAAGAAACATATGGATTAAGCTAAATAATCAAAATGAAACTTTGTGCTTCAGAGTTCAGTGATCAATCAACTAAACATTAAGCTTGATAACACCATGATGAGAACATGGTTAGTTTTTGGATTGCATTTGGACTTAAAGTCCATTTGAAGTACTGCCCTAGTTCACTATTGCCATGGCAAAGGGGAGTGTCCCCCTAAGGAAGAAAACAAAGAAGAAAAAAGATGAGTCTACTCATGATAATGGTGGAGATGACACCTAACCAAAATCCAAAAAACAAAGTATGACAACAAAGTTGGAAAAAGTTATTGCTAAACCCCCAGCACCAATGACATATTGTATGCCAAGTGCACTCAACCTAGGAGTAAGGCCACTAAACGTCAAGCTAGTATTATGATGTCTATCTCTAGATATGACACAATGCAATAGACCATGGTATACCTTCAATGATTGACAAATGGTTAGAGCAGGGAGACAACATAACTATTATTGAAAGCTACTAGGAAAAGAGCACTAGGTTTCTCAAAGTAGGGCTAGATCTAGCTTAAGGTTTAAGAGGGCAATCAAAAGAAGAAGAACTTACGGCAACAGCACAGGAGAACAATGGGCAAGTAAAGAAAGTACAGCTAATGATGGCATGTTTAAGAGTATTTGAAAGAAAAATGCCCAAGAGTGCATCGTCTAGCTCAAAAAAATGATAGGATAGTGCTTGATAATAAACAAATTACATAGATATTGTCATCCCACTATGAACATTTATTTGGGGAAAAGGAAATTCTTTCGATAGAGAAGTTGGTTTCTAGGGAAACTTGTAATTTGACAAGACTAAGACTAGCTTCTAAATTTGATACATCTTTCTTAGATAGAGAACTCACCTTGGTAGATTAACTTACCATCCTACTATAAACGAACTCCACTAGTGAACGATTTAATTTGCAACACTTGTAAAAAATAAAGATCTCAACCATCAAAGGTGTGATCCTTAGTGGAGCATTGAAATATTTATCTTTAACATGTAATCTACGACTAAATTAATTGAAGTCATTGCAATTTTGAGTGTGCATGAAAAATTACCGTCGATTACACCAAAGGTATGCTAATTTATGTATGCATCTATATTGGTGTTCTTTACTATACTACAAGTTTCACGCAAGTTACATCATGATAGATATGAAACAGAATGCATACTTTCTAAAATCAGGTAGACCTTGGCTAAAGAGTGGCAAATACTACAATAGAAAAATGGTAACCATATCTCTACCAAAGAGTGACAAATGCTACATGATTGGGATACAAAAATTATGACCATGCATGAAGGATAGCTAGGTAGACCTTGGCTAAAGAGTGGCAAATACTATGATAGAAAATGGGTAACCATACATTGGCCAAAGAGTGACAAATGCTACATGATGATTGGGATACAAAAATTATGACCATGCCATGAAGGATAGCCTGGTGAAGATACCTATCAAGAGCCTATCATTGTTTGATGATTTCCAAAGGACTATATGCCAAAAGAATTGGAAGTGGAAGATTGATTCTTAGAGGACATCAAAGTCCCAATTATGGTTCCCAAACGATCAATGCCAAAAGAATTGGAAGTGGAAGACTAATTCTTAGAGGTCATCAAGTCCCAATTGTTGGAAATGAATTTTGTCATTGTGAAAGAGAGGGAGTTGAGGTTGACGGTACTCCAAGTCACCATCAAGCTGAAAGATGCAAATGAAGGAAATCCTCACCTAGGTAGGTTTTGTCCATCATTTGTGCAAGAGAAACTAAAAGGGTGCACAAACAGCCAAAAATATTATAATATTGGAATTTGTGCACCAAATGTAAAAATACAATTAGGAGAAGTCACACTACTAGATGTGAAAACTCTATTAGAAGAAGTCAGTCACATAGTCCATAGCCACAAGATCTAATGAGGAAGAAGGCTTTGACATTGTGCACCCAAGCTGTTTCTCCTTTGTTTTAGAGGATACCAATTTAGCTAATGTTGCCCTCTTTGCAGCTAGCTAATCTAAGCTATGCATGCTAAAGCTTGTGAAGACTTGAAATTGGTATTCACCTAAATGCCTTGATGTTGCTACCTTGAATGATCGCACCAAATGTGAAACCACAACTTGTGTTCTTCGCTCTAATGGCAATGATCAAATGCGTGCATCTACAACTGCTTCTTGCTGTGCTACACTGCAAGAAGTGTTCTTTCTTCTCATTGTTTCTTCCTCCACAAACATTGCAAAAGTGTCTTTTGTTGCCGTATCGATACTATGTCGTTTCTTTCCGTGCCCCACAATTTGTTCCTTGTGCCTTGTAACTTTCCTATCTTGCAACCTCTGTCTGGTTCTCTTATAAGCCATGATGAGCTACATCTAGCCATTGATGCCATGGATACGATCTGTGAACCAACATTAGAATAGAGACCACTTCAATTGTGAGGCAAGCAAAAAATAGAAGACGACTTACTCGAGTAAAGAAGATACTGCCAAACCAAAAGAATGAAGTCACGTCGAGCTGACTGCATGGGGCAACTTGTAGGGCAATAGGAGGAGAATATACTTTGCAAGGTGGTATGAGTTTAACGTTCGAAGATTGTAGGGAAAGAGGTGAAAAAATTCAAAAGTGCATGAGGAAAGCAAAATTGGATATACCGGTTGCCCTCAAGCAAGTGCAATGTGGCCCAAATTGCTTCAAACTACAAATAGGCCAAAGGACACGCTATTGAGTTTGATGTTGTGTACTATGAAATGCAATGATCTTTGACATGTAATGAGCTATGTAGCAAGGAATTTCAAGGAAGAAGAACCAATACATTGTACATAGTGTTGGATTTATTAAAAGATCTTTGCACATGCACACAAATTGCACATTTTTGAATTCTCCCATTCTAGGGTGAATCTAGATACCAATATCACCACTTATCAATGCTTTAAGACCATCATGCACTAGTCCCACTAGCTTGGCATCCATTTTTTCAATTGGTTTTGGTTTTCAACAAAGTTTTAAAAAGTTATGGAGCGTGCCCTTGGATGCGTGTTCATAATTTCAGCACAACATTGGAGGCCCCCTAAACCACATGTAAGGTTTTGTGTGTCCTGATGTCTTTGAATAAATTGTTATATCCTATACTCTTTAGGATGCATGCTTCACATGCAACATAGCACTTGTAATGATTTAATTGTCTCATTACAAATCTTTATTCCATATGTTTCTGGTCTCATGGTCAAGATTGGAATCTATGCTACAACTTGAAGACAAAGTTTATTGTTGAATTCCATTCAACAATGCATAAATTATGGGTCTAGCAAGATACACATATGCAAAAATGCTCTGAATCTTGCCAAAAATGGCTACACCCAAGCAAACATTGATGCTTCACATCAGTCCCTGACATAAAAGTCAAGCCATTCAACACACATCTCCTAGATGAGCCTGAATGAGATTATGGAAAGTATGAGTGCATCCTAGCTAGAGGCATTATAATAGGCTCTTCAACCTCGCATGACCTCATCTCATGCCTCACTGGTCTCACCATACAACAAGCTTCCTCGCCCTAGTGGAGAGAGGCCACCACTTCCTAGTGGAGAGAGGTCACCTCTCCATATTTAGGTATCATTGACCATGGGTATTCGATGTCATAGGAAGAGTCAGAGATGTTGTGGGGGATCCTTGAAAGATGTAGATGAGACGATGTATTCCAGCCAAGATAGAGGTCTTGAGACACTGCCTGCCACCATAGTGGCCCCATCCCCATGGCTAGCCCTTCCACCCATGACTCCACCCCTCAATGCTCCATCTCCACTGCTCCCACCACTATTGCCACCCCTCACATCATCTCCATGGAACCGACACAGCCACCCCCTTCTTCTGCCACCCCAGGCCCATCTAACTACTTTTGGAATCCCCTTAACAAAAACTTGTATTATAATATCTATAGCCTAAAGGAAGTCATTGAATATGATAAAGGAATTATCATGATGTTGCGCAAGCAAGACGATGGAAAAAGAAGTACATCTTATACCCACTAAGAGAGTACCCAAACCCAATTGCATACCCGTTTGATGATGAATAGTACATACTTTGATGGATGGGCAATGTACTCAAACATCGCAGGTCAGGCATCTTCATCGCGGTGAAGTTGGGTAAACTGAGACCATCACATGTACATTGATAGCTAAGAAAGAGTTTCAATAGAATCTAGGTATGTGGGACAACTAGCGAGAGGCAGCAAGAGCACATATGCGGACCCAAGGTACTTCACACCTTGGGAATGGTGGCAGGAAAGGCACTGAGGCGTGGGTGGTAAGTATATTTGTGTTGTAGCATTCTTCTTTTATAATTTTTAGTTTGGTTTGAATAGATTGTTTTGCTCATAGTACTTATCTAAAGCTTTTTTTTTGGAGTCTCTCAAGTATGCTGGGATTGGCCACACTCCTATGGATGACAAATATAATTATGCATTTGCGTAAATGCATAATTTGTTCAATGTGCGAATTGATCGGTATCCCTCTCGACCATTTCTATCTCCCTTGCACTCTTCCTGCAACTTCTATCCCCTCTCGTAATAGACCCTACAGAGTCCGACGAGAGCTCCTCACACAATCTTTCCTCCCCCTCAGCAGCACAATGCGAGAGCCTCTCCTCCCATGATCTTGAAATTGTGACATATGAGAGCTCCTTAATTTCTCTTCAAAGTGAAGGGAATGACAACAGTCTCCATGATGCCAATTTTTTGTGGTGCCCATGTATGATGGCCATTAGATTGAGATAATCAAATATCTTTTGACAAAAACATTTTTAAAGGTAGACAACAAAGAGGATAGTCAAAAAATTGCCTTGAAGTCATGGAATTACTCATTGATAGGCATGTACCTATACAAGAGGGGAGGGGATACGGTGTGTCCTCCCCCATGAAAGAGCACTTATCATGGAAGAAGCAGTTGTTGGGGAACACTTCTCCACTAAAGTCATCATGAAGAAGATGTTGAGCGTAGATCTATGGTGGAGCACAATCTTCACCAATGTGGCAAAATCATTGGATGGAGAAGGGAGATATTTTTTATCTCATCTGGTACCATCCATGATTCACCCTTTTTTTCTTTCTTCTTTTGTCCATTTATAGTACTTTGCATGGCATTGTGAACCGATTAAGATAGGATATAATAATCCATTACCAACACCTACAATAGGCGTACATGCATTTTTAGTTGTCATTATGCACATGGAAATACATAGATTCATTTAGAAGTTTGATAGTGAACTATTACCATTGGAGTGTGAATGCCAAGAATTTTTGTTCATACAACTCAATGTTTCAAACTAGTGCTGTATTTGGGAGTTATTAGTCAAACTACTTGACCAAGAACTTCAACATTTTTAAATATTTCAATTCTTGGAAAGCTTTCAAAACTTATTGGAAGGATTGTGAGCAATGATAGCTCACAATATGAGGGATACAGGGGGGATTCAGAAAGCATCATGAAAGGATTATACAAAATACATAATACTAAGTAATCCCAAGAGGGTAGTAGTGGTAAGAGGTGCAATTACCCTATTTCCCATTTTAGCACTCAATTACATTATCTAATCTCATATGATACGGTGCCCTAAGAAGACAAGGGATTGTTGATATAGGATTCCCCTACTCCTGGACATACATCTAATGGGGGTGGTAAGGAAGCAAAATTCAACCCTTTAGCCCCAAGGAGCATCCTAGGGGGAGATATTTCTTTTCAAATTGATCATAGGTTATGTCTTATGACTTCAATATTGCAACACCCAGTCAATTTTAGATGTGGGTAGTACTTGGTGGCATAACTAAGGATGTAGAAAAACTTAAGAAAGAGTACAACACTTCCATTGTTGAATGGCTCATGTGGATAATATGATCCTATGGGTAGTACTTGGTGGCATAAGTGAGGATGTAGAAAAACTTAAGAAGGATAATGTGGTTGTGCCTGGTATATTCACACTTGGAAAAATTTAAAAGTCTTTTTGTAGTACCAAGCATAGGGTTTTTGCAATCATAATAATTTGCTCCCATTAAAAAAGGCTTTATGTATGGAACTATATGTGACCTCATTTAAAATGTAATTATGCAGTAGTTGGGGCCTTCTCGCCCAAATAAGGTGATGTGGTTTAGTTAGACTATGTGTTATATTATTAACCCATTTCAAAAATGTGTGTGTGTTGTTATAGGCAAAAATATTACCAAGGAAAATGGTATAAATAAATGTGTGTATGTGTGTGGCACTAATAGAATAAAATATAGTGTGCTAAGGGCCCAAGGTTAAGGTGGCAGGGCAAGTCCACGTGCCACCCTTCCATGTAAGAGGATCTACAGGTGTGTTGTACATAGTCCATGGCAAAAATAATATAGTATGATGAGTTGGTAGGGTACCCCCATGTGCCACCCCTCCAGCTAGGTAGTCCCATGCAAGCATTAAGTGAGATATGGCCAAGGTCAATGGGACATATAGTATAAAATTGGTGGAGGTGGCAAGGAATCTTGGACCTACTCCTCCATGTGGGCTAGTCCCATGTAGGATAGTTGTGTATAGTCCAAGAAATAATATTTCAATAGAGAAAGAGTAGGATGAGGTGGCAAGAATCTTTATGCCATCCCTCCACTTTTCCTCCTAGGTATTATAAAATTAAGCAGGAGCCATGGGGCATCTTAGACTTAGGATAAAAAGGTTTGAATTTTGAGGAAAGGAATTGTTGCATGCTATTGAGAATGCGTATCCACCTAGCTCACATGGAAGATGCCTCCACACACACCATGGATGTGGGAGGATGCATTTATTTGGAGAGCCCCCTCCCTCTGGTTATAAAAGGAGGGGCTATTTCTTGTTGATGCGACACACTGACTCTTTTATAGCCACCACTCTTGTACTTTGATTTCCCATTCTCCCTCACTTCCAATAAAGTATGTCCTTTGATGTCTCCATCTCTTCACTCCCTCTTGCCATGTATATCCCCCTCACTCCCCTTTCCATTGCCTCTTGTACCATAGGTCCCTTACTCATTGCCCGCCCACCCATTCTCACTTCCCCACCTATGTTATTGCTTCCTCTTTCTCCCTCTCTCTTTTCCATGGCTATAGAGGGTCAGCATGCTTTGCGCTTGTTGGCTTGTGATGGTTTGTTTTTCCCATGACAAAAATTTGGTGTGGTTGCTAGGATCCGTATCCCCACGACTATGGCTCATGAAGACCGCCTCTTTGTCAAAATTTTCTCTTCGATGCATGTAAAACTTGACAAGTTGCCTTCTTCCTTTTGGAAAAAAAGAGAGGATATCTATATATATTTCCCCCTCTCTAGCTTCCCCTCTTTTCATTTCCCACTCCCTCTACTCTTTCGCTCCTCTCTTCCCACCCATCTCTTTCTTTTATGCTCCCTATTCTTTCTTATCTCTCTCCTCTCCCCTAAACTCTCCTACCTTACTTTCTCTCACCCTTTTCTCCCCCACTCTATTCTCTTTGTCCTCTCACCCACATTCACTCTCCCCTCTCCCTTCATGATCTCTCTCTCTCTCTCTCCTCTCCCTATACTCTCTATGCTATACTCTCCTCTCTCTCTTCGTGCTCTCTCTCCTCTCTCTACTGTATCCCCCCCTCTCTCTCTGTGCGCTCTCACTCCTACCCCTACTCTCTTTCTCTCTCTTCTCTCTACATAGCTTCGCCCCTCTCTTCTCGCTCTCTCCTTCTCTCTCCCTCCCTCACTCTCTCCCTTGTCCACGAGGCTTCTCTCCCCTCCCCCTACTCTAAATCTCTCCCCTCTCTCCATGCCACCCCCCCTCTCTCCATCCCTCCCTCCCTCCCTCCCTCAGGATAACCACATAAATGGTGTTTTACCTAAACCAGCATGGTGATATATTGCATGATATTCCACCCGGATAATCACATTAAGTCTAAACCAGAGCCCAATTTAGAAATTAAACAATTAAACAATTGCAAAACTCATTCATAGACAACCTCCGGGCTGGTGAAATATATTGATGTTCAACCACACTAGTTTAGGACAATCACATAACTAGTGTTTGCCTAAATAAGCACATCTATATATTGCATGATGTTCCAACCACCGAGCTGGTTTAGGACAATCACATTAAGTCCAAGCCAGCCCTTTTAGAAATAAAATTAAACAATCAAACTATTCCAAAACTCATTCATGAACAACTGTCGGGTTGGTTTAGGCAACCATTGACGTGCGCTGTATCAAGCATGTGTATGATGTCTTGTTCCACGTTGTCACTCAATCGATAACTTCTGCACTTAGGTTGTCTCTCCGTTTCTTGTGCTCTGTTGAAGCCTATAGACCTCTCAAATCAGGATGATCCTGCATTGCTTTTGCTTTGTATGCAACTGATGGAGCCGTGTTGGTCCTTCTGATTGACAACATCTTTGACATTGTGCACCCATGCCATTTCTCCTTTGTTTTAGAGGATACCAACATAGCTAATGTTGCCCTCTTTGCAGCTAGCTAATCTAAGCTATGCATGCTAAAGCTTGTGAAGACTTGAAACTGGTATTCTCCTAAATGCCTTGATGTTGCTACCTTGAATGATCCCAACAAATGTGAGACCACAACTTGTGTTCTTCGCTCTAATGGCAATGATCAAATGCATGCATTTGCAACTGCTTCTTGCTATGCTACACTGCAAGGAGTGTTCTTTCTTCTCATTGTTTCTTCCTCCACAAACATTGCAAAAGTGTCTTTTGTTACCGTATCAATACTGTGTCGTTTCTTTCCATGCCCCGCAATTTGTTCCTTGTGCCTTAACCAAGCTTTTTAAGCTTGTTCCTTGGTTCTCTTATAAGCCATGATGAGCTACATCTAGCCATTGATGCCATGGATACGATCAGTGAACCAACATTAGAATAGAGACCAGTTCAATTGTGAGGCAAGAAAAAAATAGAAGATGACATACCGGAGTAAAGAAGATACTGCCAAACCAAAAGAATGAGGTCACGTCGAGCTGACTGAATGGGGCAAGTTGTAGGGCAATAGGAGGAGAATATACTTTGCAGGGTGGTATGAGTTTAACGTTCGAAGATTTGTAGGGAAGGAGGTGAAAAAATTCAAAAGTGCGTGAGGAAAGTAAAATTGGATATACCGGTTGCCCTCAAGCAAGTGCAATGTGGCCCAAATTGCTTCAAACTACAAATAGGTCAAAGGACACGCTATTGGGTTTGATGTTGTGTACTATGAAATGCAATGATCTTTGACATGTAATGAGCTATATAGCAAGGAATTTCATGGAAAAAGAACCAATACATTGTCCATAGTGTTGGATTTATTAAAAGATCTTTGCACATGCACACAAATTGCACATTTTTGAATTCTTCCATTCTAGGGTGAATCTAGATACCAATATCACCACCTATCAATGCTTTAAGACCACCATGCACTAGTCCCACTAGCTTGGCATCCATTTTTTCAATTGGTTTTGGTTTTCAACAAAGCATTAAAAAGTTATGGAGCGTGCCTCGAACGGGTGTTCATAATTTTAGCACAACCTTGGAGGCCCTCTAAACCACATGTAAGGTTTTGTGTGTCCTGATGTCTTTGAATAAATTGTTATATCCTATACTCTTTGAGATGCATGCTTCACATGCAACATAGCACTTGTAATGATTTAATGGTCTCATTACAAATCTTTATTCCAGATGTTTCTGGCCTCATGGTCAAGATTGGAATCTATGCTACAACTTGAAGACAAAGTTTATTGTTGAATTCCATTCAACAATGCATAAATTATGGGTCTAGCAAGATACACATATGCAAAAATGCTCTGAATCTTGCCAAAAATGGCTACACCCAAGCAAACATTGATGCTTCACATCAGTCCCTGACATAAAAGTCAAGCCATTCAACACGCATCTCCTAGATGAGCCTGAATGAGATTATGGATAGTATGAGTGCATCCTAGCTAGAGGCATTACAACAGGCTCTTCAACCTTGCATGACCTCATCTCGTGCCTCATTGGTCTCACCATACAATAGGCTTCCTCACCCTAGTGGAGAGAGGTCACCACTTCCTAGTGGAGAGAGGTCACCTCTCCATAGTTAGGCATCATTGACCATGGGTATTCGCTATCGTAGGAAGAGTCGGGGATGTTGTGGGGGATCCTTGAAAGATGTAGATGAGACGATGTATTCCAGCCAAGATAGAGGTCTTGAGACACTGCCTGCCACCATAGTGGCCCCATCCACATGTCTAGGCCTTCCACCCATGACTCCACCCCTCAACGCTCCATCTCCACTACTCCCACCACTATTGCCACCCCTCACATCATCTCCATGCGACCGACATAGCCACCCCCTTCTTCTACCACCCCAGGCCCATCTAATTACTTTTGGAATCCCCTTAACAAAAACTTGTATTATAATATCAATAGCCTAAAGGAAGTCATCGAATATGATAAAGGAATTATCATGATAGGTTGCGCAAGCAGGACGATGGAAAAAGAAGTACATCTTAGACCAGCTAAAAGAGGACCCAAACCCAATTACATACCTGTTTGATTTTGAATAGTACATACTTTGATGGATGGGCAATGTACTCAAACATTGCAGGTCAGGCATCTCCATCGCGGTGAAGCTAGGTAAATTGAGACCATCGCATGTACATTGATAGCTAAGAAAGAGTTTCAATAGAATCTAGGTATGTGGGACAACTAGCGAGAGGCAGCAAGAGCACATATGCGGACCCGAGGTACACACCTTGGGAATGGTGGCAGGAAAGGCACTGAGGCGTGGGTGGTAAGTATATTTGTGTTGTAGCATTCTTCTTTTATAATTTTTAGTTTGGTTTGAATAGATTGTTTTGCTCATAGTACTTCATCTAAACCTTTTTTTTTGGAATCTCTCAAGTATGCTGGGATTGGCCACGCTTCTATGGATGACAAATATAATTATGCATTTGCGTAAATGCATAATTTGTTCCATGCATGAATTGATCGGTATCCCTCTCGACCATTTCTATCTCCCTCGCACTCTTCCTGCAACTTCTATCCCCCTCATAATAGACCCTACAGAGTCCGACGAGAGCTCCTCACACAATCTTTCCTCCCCCTCAGCAGCACAGTGCGAGAGCCTCTCCTCCCTTGATCTTAAAATTATGAGAGCTTCTTAATTTCTCTTCAAAATCCCAATTTGGATGCTCTCAGCAACTTTAGCAAGGTTGGTACAGGAGGTGAACGTGAAGGGGCAAATAGTCTATCAAGGTCATAAGATTACCATCACTGAAAGCATGATTGAAAATGCGCTAGGCATTCCTGGAGGCAATTTGCAAGCACACTTCTTCGAGAAGAAGTGGAAGAGATAGGATATTCTAGATGTATACCCCAACGCTCAGATTAGTAAAGATGGTGGAGGCAAGCTTTCTAGTTTGCCAATAGATCTCCAAGATGTGCTGAAGAAGACAATGCACTTCTTTCTTGATACGAGAGGAACCATGAAGTTCTGGCAAGTTCAAGCAGTAGTAGAGCAACTGAAAGGATGTTATGTATCTTTCTGAAGGGCGATCTCCAAGAGCGTATCTTTCTCAAGGGCGATCTCCAAGAGCGTGATAACCAACCTGAAAAATTGTGTGGATGGCAAATCCCAATTGTCATCTCAATCCATTAGAGTTGCAATGCACCTGATGACATCTACCCTCAAAGGGATTTTCGAGCAATGCGATAAGAAGATGTCTTAGAATGTGAATTTTCTACAAGAGAAAGCCACTGATGTAGCAAAGGTAGTACAACTTGAGAAAATTCTCAGGGAGGGTGTAGAAGCCAAGGTAGAGGAGGCACAAGAGCAAGATGAGGCTGCTGCAAAAATGGTCGACATGGAAAGGCATCGAAGAGAAGAAGCAGAAAAGTACATCAAGGAGCTCCGAGATAGGCTTGAAGAAGTAAGAAGTGATGGGGACATCGCGGACAAGGAGTTAGCAATGATGCAAAAGGAGCTTGAAGAGAAGAGAGCCAAAAAGGAGGGTCTTTACAAATGGCTCTGCAACATGCAGAATGCATTGAACATTGAAAAAGACCAGATGATGGAGGAGCTGAAGAGGGAGAATGTAGAAACTAGAGCGGTGATGTAGGGACTCCAAGAGTGCTTCAAGGCTAGGAAGGATGGGGCAGAGTGCAGCTCGGGTGGAGAAGACAACGAGGTAGCTCTCCAGGTCAGGAAGGATGCAAAGAGCAGCCATGGTGGAGAAAATTGTAGCAGCCACAGTAGGGGTTATTTTTTCGAAACACTGTTGGAAGTTCAAAGAGTAAGCTATAAGACCCTACAACAAGATAATGATAGGGTGTTGTGCACGAGCTTGCCATGGATTTCGACAGTTTTGAAAAGCAGTGTGTCCTCATGAAAGATCTCCAAACCAGAGTGGAAGTCTTGGAAATGGCCCATGTTGATGTTTTTGACCAATTTAAGCAGCTTCAACAGATGCTGAGGGATTTAGATGAAGCTGTTGCATAGAGTGAGCAAAGAGTGGAGGAGATGAAGGAAAAAATTCGTAGCCTTAGGATGAGGGAGGAAGGAGTCAAGAAGGAACTTCATCATGTACAGAGAAAGACTTTGGTATTGACGGGCGCAATAGTTAAATCGGATGCCTATCCTACTATGCAGTAGGGTCCAAAATGCATGGTCTGCCATACCCCCATCAAAGATGACTGCACGATCCGATGGCATGTGTGCTACCATCTTGTGCATGTTTTTTGCTTCGGGGTGTTTGTGCAAGCAAGATACTATGTAGACAATGCCATTTGCCATTTCCTAGGTCATGGATAGATCAAATGTGCCTGCTTGCTTACAGCTATCTATGAGGAGAAAGTAGATGCTGTAGCTCAATTTGCCATTTGGGCAAAAAATGCAAAAGACAAGGAGCTCTAGGTCAGGAAAGAAGCAAGGAGGTCGGAGCTTGCAACCAGGAAGCTCAAATCAAGGAAAGAGAAAGCGATATGAAGGGAGCGGTCGGGCCCCTGAAGGAAGGAATCAGACCCCTTCGAGAAAAGAGCAAGGAGGGCCGAGCCTGTAATTAGGGAACTCAAAAAGATGACATGATCAAAGCAATGTGGAACTAGCCCCCTGAAGGAAAGGAGTCCTTGAGATGTAATCTAAAGGAAAGGAGTCTTTGAGATGTAATCTGTGTAATCTGTGTGTAATCTATTGAATTATTAATCTTCCCGGAGTTTACTTGGGCAATGTTTTCTCAGCGATGTGACTAGATAGTGTCCTTTGACATGCCAAGGACCATAATGTGAGATGAAGATTTTGATTAGACAACTAATGTGAGACGAAAGATTTCGATTAGACAACTAATGTGGATTTCGATTACACAACTAATGTGAGACAAAAGATTTTGATTAGACAACTAATGTGCAATGAAAGATTTTGATTCTAATGTGAGACTGAAATATTTTGATTAATCGGTTGTATGAAAGAAGAATGAGAAGGTCAGGCTAAATGAACTCTCTCCTTATTTAAGTGCAGTGCAAACAAAACTAAGAGCCCATTATGAAATCTAGCCCCAAAATTCGGTACACTGATCTACCTACTCAAATCTATGGTGTACCCAAAAAACTTTGGAATGCTTTTGTTCTATCTAAGAACGATGTTGGATGACCTCCTTGTAGAAACAGACCCAGAGAAGAGGGAGGAAAAGAGCTACAAGGAGGACATGCTTTGCAATTGGGTCTATGACTTGGAGTTTGCAACGAAGGTGAATATTAATTTCCATGGCTATTGTTTTTCTTGCTCCTTTAAGGTACTTGTCAAGATCATGATGTAGGTTTCTTTTGGCAGGAGATGGTGGAGGCACAAAGTTGTATAGAGAGAAAATACGAGGATGAAGAGGACCCCGAGTGAAAGAAGGAGTTACTATGGGCGTACAAGTCGACAGAGGCAAGCAAGCAGTTGGTGGTCTGAGTGTGTAATGAGGTCTGCAATAGTTCATCAGACTGGCCTAAAGAGTTGGGAGATGCTTGCTATAGAGAGGTTGATAAGATAGTTGGGAGTTTGGAATTTCCTTGAGCCGCAAAATGTCATTGTATTTTTGAAAAAGTAAAAATCTTGTAGGCATTTCTTGGATTGTGGACTTTCTGGACTACCATCATCCAAGCTCTATGGTGCTCATAACACCTAGTTTTGTGTCGACCTGCTTCCATGTTAGTACTTAAATGTTTTAAGTAGCCCGCTGGTTGAAATCTGAAAGTTAAAGATAACCAGTCTAAAGGGGATTATATTAGTATAGCATTGTGCAACAAATTTTAGGATAGCATGGCAGTAGTGTAGGATAAGTGGTGGCCAGCGCAATGGTTGGTTGCACTAGGATATTAACAGCCACCAGCGCGGTGGTTCACTTGTATTATTACAATATGAATGGATTTATGGATGTGTGGATTCGTTATGGGATATAATAAAACCAACGTGGTGGTTGTTTGGGATATACTAAAAACAAGTAACTATGGGATTTCATAAAATCAGCGCAGTGGTCATTTGGGATATACTAAAAACAAGCATGGGATTTATTGTCTGTGATTTACAAAAACAATTTAATAAAATTAGCATGGTGGTTGTTTGGGATACACTAAAAACAAGCATAGGATTTATCGTTTGGGATTTACAAAAACAAGTGTGGTTGTTAATTTGGGATTTACTAAAAGAAGTGCCTAGTTTCAAATACATTTTCCATTTTCTAGGAGGAATATTGTTTCCTTGCAATGAGACTACATTTTTTTAGAACTATCTCAGTTGTCCTCGTCCACCGCTCCAAGATACCCCAAGATGTGCTCATGCGTGTCTAAATCCAATTTGAAGACACTCTTGCCCTTCTTTTGTTGTGGCACAAGTTGCATCTGGAACTTAATAGCTCTTACTAGATGAGAGTACACAAATGTTTGTGGAATCTTATGTAGCAGTTCGTAATTCTAGCTTCTCTTAGATGTTTTTTTGTACCAAAAAGCTCCGACTTAATATTTTCTGCATGGGAAATTACCTTTTTTCAGCCATTCCCAATGTAGTAGAAAAGCATGCTACACAAATAAGGTGTCATGTTCCCTATCATCTGAAATGTAGAAATGGTATGTGCGTTACACAGACATGGACTCTTGTGAGTCAACAACAAGCAGATTGGCATTAGGCATAGAAGAATCAAGCAAATGATTGTACGTGATATGCGCAAGAATTGTTATCTGCTTGTTGTACAAGTGAGCACTTTGTATCTCATCTTCTCCTTGAAATGAATAATTTTCAGCAAAATCTATGATAGAGACAATAGTGTCATGGGGAAAATTGGCAAGGCACGTGGACCTGAACTACTTATCCTGCTATTAGCTGACCGTGAAATTATGAAGCACATATTTTGGGATGGATTGAACCACGTGACCTATAAGCTCCCTTGGTTGAGTGCTCTTATATGATAGAAGCCATCTCTTTTAATTCGATCCTTCAACATTGACATTTTCAAGCTCCTCCATTTTAGAGCAATATGATTGTCTTGAGGCTGTCTTCCCTCATTTCATTTGGACAGACATGAAATGTCTTCTTTTTCAGCTTCAGACTGCAATGCTACATGTGCCACGAATGCATTCAATGTGATGCCACTCATGGTCTCCCTTTGGACAAACCACTGGCTCCCACAGAGACCTTAGGCTACAAAACCTACTCTCCCTTGCACCACATGATGAGGATCCAGGTGGCCTACAGAGGTGGCCTACAGACTGCACATTCATCGAGGAGGTATGGGCATCGATCCCCATGGAGCAATGCTCCAATATGACTAGATCTCAAGTCATTCATAGCTTGTCGGGCCAGGTCAAAGTTTATGTGTGTTTTGCAACAACAAACATTCCTGTCTTTGAGTTTCCTGATGTACCAAGGGTTACAATGCTCAAAGCTCCTCTGCCCAATTGAAATGTCCGGATTCTGATCCATAAACTTGAGATACAACTCCGTCTGCTGATACAACTCCATCTGCTGATACAACTCCGTCTACTGAACCAACATATGCGGGAACAACAGAACAGTGAGCCCTCTTTTAAATGGAACAATGGTACAGTGAGCCCCCTCTTTGCACTACGAAAACAAGACAAAACATAGTCTAATTAAAGTATATAATGAAGCAAAATAATTTTCAACCACCGCGTTGGTTTAAGACAGTCACAATTTCAACTATCATGTTTGTTTAGGATAGTCATAATTTCAATCAACGAGTTGGTTTAGGACATGTTTAGGACAGTCAACCACTGGGTTGGTTTAGGACACATTAAGGACAGTCACAATTTCAACCGCCAGAATGGTTTAGGACACTGTCACAATTTCAACCACTGGGCTGGTTTAGCCTGATGGTCTCAACTTCACATATTAGACAATAACAAGTATATTGCTTTTCATTTCTGAATTTCTGAATTTCAGTCTCAGTAATTGCTATTGTCTTGAACTAGCATTGCGCTGGTTTAGGACAATCACATTAAGTCCAAGCCATCCCGGTCTAGAAATAGTGGTATATGACCCGAATAGTAGGAAATTAAAGCTAACGAATTTAAGTACTAAGAAACACAATAATTTCAACCACCAGGCTGGTCAACAACTATGTCTATTCAACCACGTTGGTTGAGGACAATCACATAACTGGTGATTGAGCTGAAGTAGCCACGGTTGCATGATGTTCCAACCACTGGGATGGTTTAGTAAAATAATAATATATCTCTATTCTATTGCAAAATATATTGCTGTTAATTTCTGCTCAACCACACCACCAGGCTGGACAACAACTAATGTCTGTTCAACCACGTTGGTTCATGACACTCACATAACTGGAGATTGAGCTGAACCAGCCCATAGTTGCATGATGTTCTAACCACTGGGCTGGTTTAGGACAATCTTATTTAGTCCAAGCCTAGTTTAAGAAATGAAACAAGTAAACTATCCCAAAGCTCAATCACAAATAACCACCAGGCTGGTTTAGGAACCACTGACTTGGGTTGTATCTAGCATGTGTATGATGTGCTCTTCAAACACCTTGTGTCTCGTTCACTTTTTACAGATGTTTTTTCTATTTGGAGAAACTCTCGTATTTTTTGCCAAAATGTCATCGGTGTAGCAATGACTTCTGCACTTAGGCTGTCTCTTCTTTTCTTGCATTCTGTTGAAGCCTTGTTGAAGCCCACAGACTTCTTGGATTGAGATGCTCGTGCATTGCTTCTGCTCTACATTCAATCGATGGAGCCACGTTGGTACTTTTGATTGACAACATCTTCGACATTGTGCACCCAAGCCGTTTCTTCTTTGTTTCAGGGGACACCAACATAGCTAATGTCACCCTCTTTGTAGCTAGTTGATCTAAGCTGTGCACCCCTTTCACTTTTTGTAGGCCATTTCTCAGGTTAGAGAGCATCGCCTCTTGGGCGTGCATCTCCTGAGGTGTTGGTAGGGTTGTTACTCTACGAACTTTAGGGTACAGGCTAAAGTTTGTGAAGACTCGAGACTAGTAATCACTTGAATGGCCTTATGTTGCTGCCTTGAATGCTCCCACCAATCATGACACCACAGCTCGTGTTCTTCGCTTTGATGGCAATGATCGAATGCGTGCATCTGCAATCGCTTCCTGCTGCTGCTCTACAAGGAGTCTTCTTTCTTCTCGTTGTTTCTCCCTTGCAGATGTTGCAAAAGTGTCTTCCGTTGCCATTTTGATACCGTGCCAGCGCTTTTCTCAACCCACAATTTGTTCCTTGTGCCTTGACCACGCTTTTCAACTTTCCTAGCTCGTAGCCTCTGTCCGCTTCTCTTGTAAGCCATGGTGAGCTGCATGTTGCCATTGACGCCATGGCCACAACCAATCCAGAATAGACCCAAGAAAGCTAGCTGGTGAGGCAAGGAAAGAATAGAAGAAAACTTACCCAAAAGAAGACAATGCCAAACTAAAGTTTACGCAAGGTCACATCGAGGTGCGTGCGGGTTGCAAGGCGTTTGCAGGGCAGGGGCAGGTTGCAGGTACTTAATCTTCCAAGATTTGATGGGTGGGAGGGGGGTGAAAATTCAAAATTCATGGGACTAGCAAAATTTTCAGCTCGTCGGTTTCCCCTCCTCCGGCGATACACGTCAGTAGAATTGGATATCCCAAACAAGTGCAATGTGGCCTAAAATGCTTCAAAACACAAATAGGCCAAAGGACATGCTATCAGGTTTGATGCTGTGTATTATGAAATGCAATGACCTTTGGCATGTTTATGAGCCATATAGCAAGCAATTGCATGGAAAAAGAAACAATTCAAAATTATAAATAGTGTTTGATTTATTAAAGGATCTTTGCACATGCACAAATTGTACTTTTTTAACTTCTTCCATTTTAGGGTGAATCTAGATACCAATACCACCATGCAGTAGTCCCACTAGTTTGGATTCCAAATTTTCAATCCGTTTTGGTTTTCAACAAATCAAAAAAAAGTTATGGAGCGTGCCCTCAAATGGGTATGCATCACTTTAGCACAACATTGGAGGCCCGTTAATCCATGCCTAATGTTCTCATTTAGGTGTGTCCTTGGGTTGATGAGGAGCTCATGTAGTGTAATTTTGAATGATTACTTGGTTTCATGTATGTATAGAACAAAATTTTAATGTTTCTGGAATAAATTGCTATGTCCTATAGTCTTCAGCATGCATGCTTCTTCACATGCAACGTAGCGCTTGTAATGCTTTAATGGTCTCTCGTTCCAAATCCTTATTCCATACTTTTTTGCTCTCATGTTCAAGTTTGGAATGTTTACTACAACTTGAAGACACAGTTTGCCGAATTCTGTTGAGCAATGCATAAGTTATGGGTCATGCAAGATACCTATATACAAAAAATTCCTTGAACCTCACAAAAAATGGCTACACCCAAGCAAACAATGACCCATCCTCAAGATGATTTTTATTTATTTAAATGGTGTATTTTAGTACAAAAAAAGGGTGTAGATATACACCGTCTTTTTAGATAATCTCCATCTTATACTATATTTGTAGTTAAAAATGGGCATTTAAAGTAGGAATTTTGTAATAGTTTGATGCCTTTTCTTGTAGCTATCCTCACAGAGACTTCCATATGTTTTCAAAACTAAGCTTGTTTCTCTAGCGCTTAGAAAATGGTAATTTGAGAGTAATTTACACAAGTCCAAAATTGTTGATTAGTATGCTATTGGTAATTTCAGGTATGAGAGTGTTAAAGACTGATGGTTTCACCAAATATAAGAGGTTGGTAATAACGAGGTAATAACAAACCTAAAAGCTAATTAAAAAGTCCAAGATATACTATAAAAATTTACAAATGTGGTGCTTTTGAAAATTGAGATTAGTCATGATAGTGCTAAAGCAAGCAAGGCCTAACAATTGATCGTAACACTTGAAATTTTAACAAATGGTAGCATGCATTAAAAATTATTCTAACTTCATTGTAACTGTAACAATGTTGATCCCCCTCACTTTCAATGAGTTTCATGAATCTTCACCAAGAAGATGATTGTAATGACAATGTCAATTCCCCTCACCTGCAACGAGTTTAATAAATCTTCAACAACAAGAAAAAACAAACAATATTACCATCATAACAATATCATGGGCTTTGGACTTTTGAAAGTACGGCTAGACATTCAAACTCCATGGATGCTAATGCAAACGGTGATTAGTTTTTGAAGTACATGAATATGGCTTGTGGACGGCCTTGTGGACGTGGATAATCCAAGTGGTTATTACAAGAACATGCCTTGTGGGGGAAAGTTGTCAAAAAAGCTTACTTGTAAAAGGGTTTAAATAGGTAAGACCATTTTGGGGGGGGGGGGGAGGCAGATGTCACCTAGCCTAACATAATCTACTATTTATTACGTTTCAGACCTTGTCATAATGTCCTTTGGTCTCATGAACACTCCTTATATATACAACAAATTATTGATAGTTTGATTCTCTGAAGCTGCTAACACAATTAGCAAACCATGGGTCCAATGACCCATGAAAATGTTTCAAACATTCAAAAACCTAAATTGTGCCTCCTTGAACTCTCCAAATGCTTCACATGTTTGACTTTAGGTTTAACTGTTCGGCAATTTTCTGACCCAATGTTTTGTCGGCCTGTATATATGACGCACAGTTAGCTCCAACTCACATAGGACTTAAAACTAGGTCAGCAACGTACAATTAAGACTATAGAGAGTTAACTTTCATGGCTAGTATTCTTGAAGTCCATAGAGCATCGATACTCACTTGAGACCAGTATGACAACCAGGTATTACGGACATCACGAGTAACCCTTGCATTAGAAAGTGCATTTGCCCATATATTGACAAAGCGCCCTTGCCTGAAATATTAAACCAAATAACTCAACAAGTAACATTTTGATGATGCACCATAGTCACAAATAATTTTCTTGAAGTATTTACCTGTCTGCAGGCCACGATCTAAACCTTGCTCCAGGTTGGGAGAAGTTATTTTCCTTATCAATCACCACCTGACGCAAGGACCATGATAAAGGCTCTTGAATTTACAACCCCAAACTTGTTATGAATCTTTAAGCAATACATCAAACTCAACATAAAAGTTTTCATCATCTACAAATAAGAGAGAAATAAGATCAAACCCATCAACTTAACTTAAACTAAAGCTACATCATTTACCCTTTCACGATGACCCGTAAGAACATTTACTGGAATTGGCACTCTTTCAGCATGGCGAACTGGATCGAAATGAGATGGGAAGTAATTGACCTGAATAGAAAGAAAACTTCAGAAAGGTTTCAAGCATCATCTGTAAAGTAACAGTTGTCTATGCAAGGAAAAGAACATGCCTCTTCATCCCTGTGCATGAAATTCATGAACCCTTCATGATGGTTATTATGATGTGCACACTTTGCGGCATTAACAGGTAGCAGAAGATAGTTCGGCCCTAGCCTATGCCTTTGAGTGTCTGCATAAGAGAAGATCCGTGTCTGCAAAAGTTTGTCATCGGTGTAGTACACACCAGGAACGACTATAGCTGGGCAGAAGGCAAGCATTTCATTCTCTGCAAAAAAGTTGTCTATGTTTTTATTCAACACCAGACGCCCAACAGGCTGAAGAGGGAAGAGGTCTTCTGGCCAGATCTTGGTCACATCAAGAGGGTCGAATTCATATCTGTCTTCATCAGCCGGATCCATTGTTTGTATGTACAGCTTCCACTCTGGATAGTTGCCCGCAGCAATCGTATCGTAAAGATCCTTGGTCGCATGGCTGTGATTTGTCCCACCGACGATTACAGCCTCTTCTCCGATCAAACACTTGACACCACATGTTGGCTTCCAGTGGAACTTAACATATGTCGCCTTTCCTGCTTTATCAACTAGAGAGAATGTGTTTACTCCAAATCCCTCCATGTGACGATAATTGAAAGGTATGCCAACATCATCAAACAAGAAACTGAACATATGCAGACTCTCAGGGTGATGAGAAAAGAAATCCAGAATCCTCCATATTTCCTGGATGTGTGTCTTGGGGTTGGGCTTCAATGCGTGCACCATATCAGGAAATTTCAGTCCATCACGAACAAAAAATACTGGAAAGTTGTTTCCGACAAGGTCGAAATTTCCCTGGGAAACAGAAACACATGCCATTTATAAGTCTCTTAAAGGAGTGCATTTTTCCTTTGTGTAGATTGACTAAAACATTAAACAGAGGAGCGGCTGTCCACATCGATGATCGTATCATAACTTTCCTCCTAAAAATTAGTACCTTCAACTAACATACCTCCCTAGTGTAGAACTTCACAGCGAAGCCACGAGGGTCTCTCAGTGTCTCGGGGCTTCCTCGCTCGTGAATGACAGTAGAAAATCTCACAATTACAGGAGTCTGTACACCTGGTGCACGCATGAAATCTGCACACGTTAAGTGTGAGATATCATGTGTCATCTCAAAAAAACCCTTGGCACTGGCACCTCTGGCATGCACCACACGTTCCGGAATCCTTTCCCTATCAAATTGAGCAAGCTTCTCAACTAGATGATAGTCTTCTAGAAGGACAGGGCCTGCAAAACGTGATTGCTCACATCGGATTAACAGCGAAGTCGTCCAAGTTCTAAGAGTATCCAACAAGATATGGCCTAGTAACGACTGCCGAAAGAAAAAAGTGACGCCAAAAGTACAAAATTACGCTCTGAAAGAAAACACAAAATTGAAAACAGAGAGGGGAGGGAGGTTATACCTCTGGTGCCGACCGTCAAGGATGAGTTGTTGTTCCATACTGGAGCTCCCGAGTTGGTCGTGAAGAAGGAAGAATTGTATGCACTGGAGGGACGGAACTGTGTGGGCATCAAAACTTGTATCAGGAATTATTGCAACCAGCTTTGTCTACGTCGTAGTCTTGTAACGTAAGCCGGGCGGTTTTCGCGCGTACCTTGTAAGGGTCCATAGTAACAGCTGCGCAGGGGTGGGGATTTTACAAACGGCTCCAAGATCGCAAGCAACAGCACCGTGCAACCTACTTTGCATGACCTTGCAGAGGGACCGATCTGCACATCCACAAACGATTCAAACTCGAAAAGCTTGACGAAGCTAGAGTACAGTATTACCGGCACTATCACACAAGAAAGGAGAGAACGATAACAAGACAATTTCGACGTAAAGGTGTTTCCAAAGGGCTGAATGTAAAGCGGAAACACTGAAAGCCTCGAACGCAGTCAAATTATTCTCCGAGGATTTCTGGTAGATGTGTTTGTATTTCTATGTTTGAGTGACTGCGCACGTGGGTAAGGGTGATGGCGTGTCAGCGATTGCTTGTTTTGATTTCGACTCGGTTGACGTAAATCTAATCAAGATTGATGAGTACAAATCGTCGTGCGTGAGTCTATGGACTCAAATCTGTTCGTCAACCTCCTCGAAATTCCGACCATCGATTTGTACGTGGAGTCCATGGACCCAAATCTGTTCGTCAACCTCCACCAAATTCTGACCAACAATCTAAGTAAATGATTTCTAAGAGAGATTTGACGAAATCGTTGGGTGCCCAAGATGCAGGAAATGCATCTAGGGGCGGGCAATCTTGCTCGCCCATGAGCCTTGGTCATGCCCACGGGCGGGCAAGTGTGTAAACACTCTCATAAGATTTCCCTAGAAAAGGCGGCAGTGGCGGTGGTTGCAAGATTCAAATTTTGTGACACGTGCATTGGTATCTCCAAGGTTAGTATGCACATTTACGGTCATAGAAAAAGGCATTGTAGGCAACTTGTGGTAACCAAGATGTCGGCCGACCAATTCAACATCAAGGTCCAGCCGCAAGTCAAAGGTCGTTTCAGATGTTGAAAGGGAGACCTTCTGTTGGTACAAAAAGCGACCACAAATCCGTTTCTCACTGTTTTGCTCGTCATATTGGCTAGTGGCAACCTTGATCCAATCCTTTTAATTTATCAATTTTCACTGATCAACCATGTCAAATTCATACGGGAAAATGGTAGTTGACATTATTTCCAGGACAACATATTCATTCATGGGAATGTGTAATGTAACAACTACGTAAAGGAAAGTGAGATCGCCAAGATAGAGAGTGTAGAGAGCGCATTGAGGATGAGAAAACTAGCGTCAAGCAAGATCTGCCTTCTTCATATGCATATGCATATGTATATGCTTCAAGCCTATAGGCTTTGCAAATTCAACTAGTTAAACACACATTTGTTTCAAAATAAAGGAAAAGCCTCGAGAAGCATATAGGCTTGAAGCATATGCATATGCATATGCTTGAAGCTTTAAATCTTTATGCATATGCATAAAGCTTTAACATATGCATATGCATATGCTTCAAGCCGTTAAAGCTTTATGCATATGCATAAAGCTTTAACATATGCATATGCATATGCTTCAAGCCGGGCATACAACTTTTAAGCTTTAAGCATATGGATATAGATATGCTTCAAGCCTATTTCTATTCAAACAAGCATAAAATTGAGAATGCATTTTATGTAAACAAGCATGTTTTCAGCTTGTTTTTAGACAAGGCGATGATGTCAAGAAACACAATGGTGTAGTCTCCATCCACTTCAGCACTATGTTACTTGGTATCATTGCCCTTGAATAAATCTTGCCATAATTTAGCCTATGTCCATAAAACATACATTCAAGCATATGCATACATTCATTTTGAAAGAAAAGGAAGGGGAGGGGAAGCCTCAAGGAAGCACATAGACTTGAAGCATATGCTTAAAGCTTTAAAGCTTTATTAAAGCATATGCATAAAGATTTGAAGCATGTGCATAAAGCATATGTTTAAAGACTTAAAGCTTTATGCATATGCTTCAAGCCGGGCATAAAGATTTTAAGCTTTAAGCATATGCATATAGGCTTGAAGCAAATGCTTCAAGCCTATAGGATTTGCTTCAAGCCTATAGGCTTTGCAAATTCAACTTATTAAACACACATTCATTTCAAAAGAAAGGGAAAGCATATGCTTCAAGCCTATTTCTTAAACACATACGTTCATAAAGCCTAACACGCATTGCAAATTTAATTAATTAAACATATATATAGCTTGAAACAAAGGGAAGGGGAGGGGAAAATGGAAGATTAGAAGATTGGGGGAGGGAATGAGTAAGAAAAGTTGGAGAAATAAAAGAGAGAAGAAAAAGGAGAGGGAAAAAGTAGAAGGAGAAGATTTATGGGAGGGAAAAGGGAAAAAGGGAAGGGAGAAAATGGAGAAAAGGGGGAAATAAGAAGAAAGAAAAAATAGAAGGGAGAAGAGGAAGAAGGAAAGGGAGAAGAGAGAAAGGGAAAAATAGAAGAAGGAGAAAAGAGAAGAAAGAACTTAGGAGAAAACAAAAGAAAAGGGAAAGGGAAGGGAAGGGAAATGGAAGGGAAAGGGGAGGAAAGGGTAAGGGAAAGGGAAGGAAAAGGGAAGGGAAGGAAAGGGAAAGGGAAGGGAAGGGAAAGGGAAGGGGAAGGGGAAGGGGAAGGGGAAGGGGAAGGGGAAAGGAAAGGAAAACTAGAGAAAACCAAAGAAAATCAACCTACCTCGTATAATTGGATGCTTGCAAGATGTGGTCATTGTCCCTAGTTGTGGAGAGGTGCTTCCAAGCTATGAAGGTCATGACAAGATGTCCATGAAGGATGGGAGAGAAGAATGAACACAACACAATATGGGATTGGGTTTTAGTTCCCATAGCATCGGTATTACCATCGATATTACTATTGCTAAAAGTGTCCAAAAATGATTGCATCTTTTGGTGGGGTTTTTTTTTTGTCTCAAAATTTAAATGCTTGTCCTTGTTTCAAGTATCCACAGAGTTGGTAAGATGATAGCATGAAATGGTTTGTGAAGTTTTGAAGCCTATGAGCATTGTCTTAGGGTCCATATACCATTTTAATTGCACCAAGATGTTGTGGGTCCAAGATGTCAGTTTTCCATGCATTACGAGAAATTTGGGCTCAAAAAGGGCCTCTTGCATTAGGCCCTTAAGAATTTGGATTAAGTTACAGGCTAATGAGAAGGCTCTAGCATTAAAACCATGGAGGATGTTTTCTCCTTCCTCATTGGTGGACAAAAATGGTTCCACTCTAAGTATTTCAAGTTACATGGTAAGAGGTGAATATGAGTCAATGGATCATATATGGTCCATGGGATCATATATGATCCAATGGCCATGGGGAGTTGAAGATTTGATTGGCATCAGGACTTAAATGCCAACAGCGGTGATGACAACCGCTTGGGTTATAACCATTAGATCTTCCCATGATCTAATGGCTCACAAAAGTTGGAGATCACGGGCCCTTGGATGAACACATCAATACCACAGTCTAAGGTCCGACACTTAACATGTGCATCGATGGAATTCTAATCATGTGCCCATGCGGGTTTAGAGGCTTGGAGGAGGCTTGTGTATAATTGCTCTCTGCTGCATCAATATGAATTGTTAGATCTCATGAAGATCTAATAGGTAGAAAATGGCACTATACACCCTTATATCAAGATAGGAGATCGGATGGTGGAAATTCGGCACTGCGTGCACATCGTCGATTTTCTTAAGATCCAATGGCTTGGAGTTCCTTACGATATGGTCAGATGCCACAATGCCACATGTCATAACGCACTGCCACAATGCCACATGTCCTTACGATATGGTCGAATGCCACCATGCCACATGCCACGATGCTACATGTCTAAGGGCTCCTATTAGGTGTGATTTGTGAGCCCTTGGATGAAACAAGATCTAAGGGCCTTTATTCATGCACATAGTCGAGGCATTTTATCCCTTAGATTAGAACTTTGATGCATCTCAACCATCCAATCTTAGTTTTAACACCCATAAGTCGTAAATCTCTTTCACTTAATGCATTTTACATATGGATTTACCCCTCAAATTTGAAAAATTTCCCTCAAATTAAGGAGATTACCCTATCCCTAATCCTCCCCTCATGAGGCCCTGCCATGTTCGGCATCCATTCCTGAAATGGGATGAACGTTGGCAGTCTGCTAATTCAAAATGGTACAAATATTCTTGCTAGCTATTCTTTCATTTGGTGTTAGAAAATGGAATAATTTGAAGGGGCCGTAAGACTTTTTCACCATGTATAAAAAAAATGCACTAGGGGTCTTCTAGTCATGCCATGATACTTTGCAAGGCACTTAAACTCACCTAGATTGAGGCTCGTGAAAAATATGATGGCCATCGGTTCCCCATGAAAATGGGACCCGATTGCCATGATTCTTTGCAAGGGATCTAAAATCACATAGATTGACACTCGTGAAAAATATCATGGCCATCGGATCCCTTTTGCATGGTCAAGAATGAACATCTCCATGTTTTTGCCCATGAATCCTCTCTAATGCTTCAAAAAATGCACCGGTGGTCTTCTAGTCATTCAAATGATCAATAACCATGATACTTTGCAAGGCCCTTAAAACCACATAGATTGAGTCTCATGAAAAAATTGTTGAGATATCGAGCTCCACTCGTGATATGCCAGGGTGATCGTTGTTCATTTATGTCACCGACTTGTTAGCTACAGATGCGGTTGGTACACAGCCCATGAATAATAGCTGGATGACAGCTATCTTTATGTACTCTAGTTAGTGGCTCAGTTAGTATGCCACCTAGGTTAGTTGAGTTTGGTTTGAGACCCACATATAGGGTTCATCTATTCCTTTTTGTAAGAGAGAGAGTTTTTTGGCTTTCACAACTAAGAAGAGGAAAACTGTTTTTAGCCTCCACCTTTGTGTGTATTCCCCCATTATGTATGTGAGAAAGCTGCAAGTGAGACTCCTTACCTCTCTCCCACTCTCTTCACATGGTATCAGAGCTCGGTTCGTGGTAAGGAGCTCAAGGAAGCAAACCAAGTTCGCAGTGTCTTGGTAAGAGGATCAGTGTTGCTTTTCTTTTTCGAGTTTGGGAGCAAATCTCTGCAGGTAGCACAGCCGGAAAGTGCAAGAGTGCACTGTCTCAAATTGAGATGCCCTTCGCGGTGCGGTGAGAGGGTAGTATATGCTACGGGAGAGGGCCCATTTTGGTGGTGGAAGTTTTTCCGCAGGAACTCAGAAAAGTGGCATGCTTTGGCTGTGCGACCATTGTTCTACAGGTCCGTGAAAAGTTGCCATAGAAATTGCATCGTATGCCTATGCACAGAGATATTGGGAGTGACAGTATCATTCTTATTGCCTGTTGATGCAAAATCGTGTGGTCAAATACCACTTTCGTCAGTTTTGCAGATTTGGCTTATGAGGCAGAATTTGTGTTTTTTGCAGTGAGAGAATATTTTGCAGCGTTCTGTAATGGCGTCTGACTCTCTTTCACAGATTGTCACTGAAAAGCTTGACAAGAACAACTTCCAAGCATGGAAGTTTAGAATGACGAATTTCCTTATGGGAAAAGGCTATTGGGAGTTCATTACAGGAAATGAAGAAGAACCAGTTCTTCCAAATGTTCCCAATTAAAAGGAAATGCAGGCATTTAAAGCCTGGCATGAGAGACCCAGAAAAGTTATGTACTGGCTGTCTATCAGTATTTTAGATTCTATGATTGTGCATATTCAAGATGCAAGCACGCCAAAGGAGGCATGGGATACTTTGGCAAAAATGTACACAGCACAAATATGCAAGCCAGGAAAATGCAGCTCAAGCAGGAGTTGCACAATGTGCAGAGAGAAAATATGAGCATCAATGACTACCACATGAAGGTGAAGAAGATTGCAGATGCACTTGCTTCCATTGGGTCGCCAGTGGAAGATGATGATTTAGTTTCTGTGACCTTGAATGGTCTAGGAAAGGATTATGCACAGTTCCGGACATCCATTGCCGTCCATGAAAAATTTCCTGATTTTGAGGAGTTGATTGCTCTTCTAATTTCTGAAGAGCAGAGAAATGGTGGTGCATCTTCTTCAGGAGGAACTTCAAAAGAAACTGTCTTCTACTCAAATACTGGAAGAGGTAGAGACAGAGGTAGAGCAGGCCCGTGGCAGAAATCAGAATATGGAGCAAACTCAAGAAAACCAGTCCTATGGAGGAGGAAATGGTAACCTTAGAGGCAGCAGGAGCCAAAGAGGTCGTGGTGGATGGCAGAGAGGCCAAAATGCAAACAGCAATGTTGAATGCTACTATTGTGGTAAAATGGGTCATATGGCTAAAGACTGCTACAAAAAGCAGAATGACATTATGAATGGAAAAGTGCAGTAAAGCAATTATGCATCGTCTAGTACACACGGTGATGACAGAAATGAGCATTTGTTTATGGTGCAGCACATGACCAATTCTGTGAGAAGTGAAGAAGAAAGCAATGATGTGTGGTATGTTGACTCAGGTGCGTCAAACCACATGATAGGTCATGCAGAATGGATGCAGCACGTAAGGAAAATGGAAAAACTAGGATTTGTGGAGATTGGTGATGATACTGCACATCCTATTATGCAGATTGGTAAAATTCCTTTGTCTATGCAGGATGGGAAAAAGAAATACCTCTCTGATGTATTTCATGTTCCGAACATCACCAAGAACCTGGTTTTTGTTGGTCAAATGGTTGAGCAGGGCTTGCAAGTCAGATTTAATCCTCATGGATGCTTTGTTGAGGATATGAAAAATAAAGGTCGCCTGATAGCAAAAGGGAAGAAGAATGGTAGGATGTTTACGTTGGATGCAGACATGCCTAAATTGAGTGCAGCAATGTTTGCACATGGGACCGGTGTAGTTGTAGATATTGAAATATGGCATAAACGCATTGGTCATGTTAATGTACAGCCACTTAAATTAATGCAGGCCCAAAATATTGTTGTAGGATTGCCCAAGTTCAAGGTTGCAGAAATGCATAAGATATGTGAAGCCTGTCAATTTGGAAAACAAGCAAGGAAAGGAGGCTATCATTATTTTGTCACTTTTATTGATGACTACAGCAAAAAAGTTTGGGTGTATTTTATGAAAAAGAAAGTGAAGTGCTTGGGCATTTCAAAGCTTTTAAAGCTATGGTTGAAAAAGAAACAGGCTTGCAAATAAAATGCCTAAGGTCAGATGGAGGGGGAGAGTATCTCTCAAATGAGTTTGCAAGGTTTCTGCAGGAGCATGGCATAAAGAAGCAATATTCATGCCGTCATACTCCACAGCAAAACGGACTTGTAGAAAGGGAAAACAGGCATATTGGAGAGGTATCTCGTGCCATGCTCAATGAAAAAGACCTGCTAGATTTTTATTGGACTGAAGCTGTTGCTACAGCAGTCTACATAATGAACAGGACTCCCACTACAGCAATACATGGCATGACGTCAGAGGAGAGGCATACTGGTAGGAAACCAGATATTTCTCATTTGAAAGTTTTTGGTTGCATTGCCTATGTTCATGTGCCAGATGATTTGAGATCCAAGTTGGTTCCAAAAGCTGAGAAGTTCATCTTTATTGGTTATTCTCTACAGCAGAAATGGTATAGATGCTATAATCCTTCTACTCGTAAGTTTACAGTAAGTAGAGATGTTTTTGATGAGATGAGCAGCTGGTATAAACCAATAAATGTGGTTGATGATGTAGATGCACAAAATGGTAATGCTACACATAATTCAAAGTAGCAATCACAAAATATTAGTGGACTTTAGTGTCCTCTAGTAGTGGTTCACATACTTTGCCATGGACAGGTAGATTGAGATCAGGAGAATCTCTTAAAAGCAATGCAGATAGTGGTATGCAGGTATCACAAAAAGGAAAAGAGAAAGTAGATCAGCCCATGGTTGATGTGAATGCATGTCACTCTTATGTGGATGGTGAATCTAGTGGCTCAAAACATAGCATTGATGATTAGTTGGGTATTCCTTCTATTGTTACACGTGGAATAAGGAAGACTAGGGATGTTTTGAGAGCACTTGGTAGTGAGCCTATTTTGCGCAGGTCTACCAGAGTTAAGTATCTTGTGGGTCTATAAGGTGAAGCACAATGCAGATGGTTTTATGAGTAGATACAAGGCAAGATTAGTTGTCAAGGGGTATGCACAGACATATGGCATTGATTATAAAGAAACATTCAGTCTAGTTGCAAGGATGGCAACTGTAAGAGTAGTCATTGCTATGGTTGCATTGAAGGGATGGTGTTTACATCAGATGGATGTAAAGAATGCCTTCTTGCATGGTGATTTGCAAGAAGAGGTCTGTATGGAGCAGCCACCAGGTTATGTGCATGATGTTCATCCTGAGTTTGTTTGCAGGTTGAAGAAAGCCTTGTATGGCTTGAAGCAACCACCTAGAGCATGGTTTGACAAGATACGACAGTATCTTGTCACTATTGGCTTTCAGATTTCCACGGCAAATTTCTCACTTTATGTGAGAAAAATAGAGAAAGGTATTATGTTGCTCGTCATTTATGTTGATGATTTAATCATCACAGGTGATAGTGATGAAGATATCCTTCATGTGAAAATGCTATTGAAGCAAAAGTTTGAGATGAAGGATTTGGGAGAGCTGCGTTACTTCTTGGGTATTGAGGTGATTAGATCCACAAGTGGGATATGGCTCTTGTAGAGGCAGTATGGATTGGACATGCTGTCCAAATATGGGATGATAGGCTGTAAGCCTATTTCAGTTCCTTTGGAGCAGAATGTGAAGCTGAGTGCAGATGCAGGTGAGCTTCTGGAAGATCCCACTATGTACAGACGCATAAAAGGAAGTTTGATTTATATGACTATTACTAGGCCAGATTTGAGCTATGCTGTTGGGTTGGTAAGTCAGTTTATGCAGGCTCCAAGGAAACCGCATTTGGATGCAGCTAGACACATACTGGGGTATGTGAAGTCCACATACTGGGGTATGCAGCTAGACACATACTGGGGTATGTGAAGTCCACATTGCAATATGGACTATTTTATGAGACTGGGGTTTAGATATAGTTGCATGGATACACTGATGCTGATTGGGCTTATTTCTGATAGACGATCTACCAATGGATATGTGTTTTCTTTTAGGAGTGCTGCAGTCATTTGGAGCAGCAAGAAACAGCCTACAGTTACCTTATCGAGCACAGAGGCTAAATACAAGGGTGCAGCAATGGCTACGTGTGAGGCAGCTTGGTTGCATAAGCTGCTTTATGATATGCATCAGTCTATAGATGGGCCAGTTGTCATTTATTGTGACAACATGAGTAGTATACACTTGGCAAATAACCCAATCTATCATGCTAGAACAAAGCACATTGAGGTGCATTACCACTATGTGCGAGAGAAGGTTCTAGTAGGCTTTATTGATCTAGTTTTTGTCAACACAGAGGATTAGGTAGCTGACATATTTACAAAGGCATTGGGTGTAGAGAAGCTGCGCAAGCTCAAAGACCTGCTTGGTGTGCAGGAATTGGGATTGAGCTCGAGGGGGAGTGTTGAGATATCAAGCTCCACTCGTGATATGCCGGGGTGACTGTTGTTCATTTATGTCATCGACTTGTTAGCTGCAGATGCGGTTGGTACACCACCCATGAATAATAGCTAGATGACAGCTATCTTTATGTACTCTAGTTAGTGGCTTAGTTAGTATGCCACCTAGGCTAGTTGAGTTTGGTTTGAGACCCACATATAGGGTTCATCTATTCCTTTTTGTAAGAGAGAGAGTTTTTTGGCTTTCAGAACTAAGAAGAGAAAAATTGTTTTTAGCCTCCACCTTTGTGTGTATTCCCCCATTGTGTATGTGAGAAATCTGCAAGTGAGACTCCTTACCTCTCTCCCACTCTCTTCACAAAAATATAATGGCCATCAGATCCCATTTGTAGTCAAGAATGAACATTTCCATGTTTTTTTCCCATGCATCCTCTCTTCTGGTTCAAAAACATGCCTTGGTGGTCTTCTAATGATTCAAATGGGACCTGATGGCCATGATACTTTGAAAATACCATACACTCACCAAGATGGATCCTCATGCAAAATATTATGGCCATCAAATCCCATTTGCATGGTCAAGAATGAACATTTCCATGTTTTTTGAAGTTAAATTCTTGTAGAAGTAGAAGCCACCTAGTTATTTGACTAGTGGTACATGGTCAATTAGCTAGATAAAAAAAGGATTGATGATTAGTGTTAGAATACAAATTTGATGGTCAATACATAATATTGGAATTTCTTCACACTGTAGACCATTGCTAGGGATTCTCTTTATATGGTGTGTAATTAACCTCTGTATCATTCAATTTCCTACCTACAAAGTATTTTGGGTAGTCTTTGTTGTATTTTCCAAGTTGACACAGGACACTCCCCACTACATAGTTGGAACCATAGTTGAATTTTACTAGTAGCTTATATAGGGATCTTGCAATCATGGCCTACCTAAGGATGAATCTTCCATAGTATCTTGGATGGCCTAGGAATACTTGGACACCCTTACCATTTTGTGGAAGGGGAATTTCCATGATGATCTTGATTTTATGCATGTTGGTAGCAATCCCATGTCTATAGACTATGTGTCACAAGACTACTCCATGTGTGACTAAGAATTGGCATTTTAGAGGGTTCAAGGAGATCTAAATTGTTTTTACTACACTTGAAGGAATTTTAAGTTATCCTTTTAGCTTGAATGCATGCAGAAGCCATCTAGGAGGACTTGTAGAAATCTATTGAGAAATTCTTTGAAGGTAGTGTACAAGACCCTTTGAAAAGTGGTTGGGGCATTGATAATTTAAATGGCATGACTCTATATACAAAAATACCCCATTCTATCTCCAATTCTGCTATGGCTGACTACAATGTTTCTATTTTGCTCAATCTTGAACATGATTTGTGTTTATATCCATCAACATAATCATAAGCATGATGTAATGTCTCAAAAAAATCAGCCAAGTTGCTTTTGGATTTTTCCAATTTCTTAGATGAAGAAGCTTTTCTCAAACCTTGGATGATGTAATACAATTCTTCAACCAATTCGACAAAGCAAAAATACTTGCATTTATCCCCTTTTCAACATGGTTTGCTCAAATATGAACATGTGGAAGTCCTATGATCCTTTTGCAAACAAAGACTGCATTTTTTTCCTTTCCATTTCTCCAAAAAACAAAAAACATTGAGGTTAAGAAAAAACTTAAACAATTGATGCAGTAATGACCTTCACTCTTAGTTTTCTACCTTAGAAAATTGTCTGAATTATGTCGGAACATTGTCTTCCCTTCCAACACAGGTAAAGTTCATGCCAAGGAGGTAGCTCCCCTTCTAACACAAGTAGAATTGCTGCAACTATCGACAAGATTATGAGCAAAGCATCTTCATATGCTACAATCCTTTAATGACTAGCCAAAGTTCTTTGGGTCATATGCATCTCCAATCTTTTTTTGCTTCAACTTGAACCAAACTATGATCCACTCCAAACCATGCTCAAGATTCAGAATTTTCTGGAAGGGTGTTGGAGGCATTCAAGCTCTCTTTCTTTAATTATGAACTTCATCTTCAAGATCTACATTTTTTTTAAAGATGTAGGAAGCTCCACAATGATAGCAACCACATACATTAGTGCCCAGCTAGCCGCTCTACTTGCTATCTTATTGGGCTCTTTGAAAAAGATTCTCTCATCTCTTCACTTGTTGGAGAAAAAAAAGGACTATGCTTTTTTGTCCTTTGCAAGAGCTTTTTCGTTTTTGATCACCAAGTCAACCAAGGCATCTAAAATTCAGAGATACTCAATGGAGGTGAATGGGGGAATTAATCGAGCAATTGATAGTAGAGGGTTGTTGTACTTACTCAGACCATTTGATATATACTCGTCAATCACTTCTGATAGTGCCAAGGCTTTTATTCTGAATCATGCAAAGGCTAAGAAGTGGTTGAAGGATCTTCATATTTCTCAGCTATTGATAGTTCATATGGAGCCATTGGAGATATCCAAGTCCTTCGTCAATCACTTCTGATAGTGCCAAGGCTTTTATTCTGAATCATGCAAAGGCTAAGAAGTGGTTGAAGGATCTTCATATTTCTCAGCTATTGATAGTTCATATGGAGCCATTGGAGATATCCAAGTCCTTCCTTCACAAGTATTTTGATTTGGAAGGCAGATGCTTCAACTTAGCTCTAAGAGAGAATAGAGACACAAGCATTGCCTCTATTGCTCCAACAGAGAAGTTCAAACACCGCCTCACTGGATGACATTTTTCTGTCTAGACTCAAAGATGCTTGGCTACTCCTTGAGGTACTAGTTTCTTTGTTGAGTATGGAGCATTTTTAGGCATTGCTAAAAACTACATCTTCTCATTTTTCATAGAAGCTGGCAAAATGAATTAACGGAGCTTGGGAACAATGAAACTTCCAATATATCTTCATGAAGCAATTCTTGCTACACAAACCATCTTCAACTAGTTGCTTATATTCCACCATGCATTGGGCTGTGTTTTCTTCATACTCCCAAATTCTTCAAAGACCTCTCCCCAAGACAAAGTCCTATCCATTTTTCTTAATGGAAAGGCATGAGTTCAACCAGAAACAATGGGAATTTGAATAGCAAAATTGCCAAGGTGTTGTAGCTTGCTACATCATAGAGAAAACACTGGGACATGGAAGAGGGAGGAGAAGGGGGAAGCACCATTGCATTGCTTACTTGTTGGAAGAAGACGCCAGCTCCCCAAAAGATACAAGTCCCAAGAAGATACCCCCAACAGTTACATGTACACAATCTCCAAGATGCCCCACAACCCATGACTATTGTAACTTCCTCCACTACTCCACTAGTGCTAGGACCTTTGACCAAGACCACAGTCGTACTCTATGTCTGTCCTAATTGTGGTGCATAGAATCTCCTTAACACTACTACAAGTAACCACACTCAAATTTCTTTTCTCTATTTTACTTTAAAGCTCTTGAAAGCAACACTTTTTAAAGTCCTTACATAAATTGAAACTTCTTTTAGCAAAATGTATGGGGTTTCCTACACTTGAAAATACACACATAAATGTGCTTTCAAGCATTGGAAAGAACACTTGGGAAGTAGAAAGAGCTAACAAACACCTAAAAGTCCTTCCAACTAATCAAAATTTCTTTCATGCACCTCAAATTCCTTGGAAGGGATTCCAGTCATTTGAAAGTGCATTCAATCATCTGAAAGTTCTCTTTCTTTATTGTTCATAGCACTTGAAAGCACTTACATATGCTAGCATGCATGTTTTAGATCTTAAAATCACTTCAAAGTGCTTTTGGCCCAATTCTGGGCACTTGAATGTGCTTTGATCATCTGAAAGTGCCTTTTCAATGTATTGGAAAGCAGGGCACTTGAATGTGCTTTGATCATCTGAAAGTGCCTTTTCAATGTGCTAGAAAGCACAATACTTGAGCATGCACCTCAAATTGCTTGCAAGGGATTCCAATCACATGAAAGTGCTTCCAATCATCTGAAATTGCTTTTTTTTTATTGTTGTTCATAGCACTTGAAAGCACTTAAATGTGTTAGCAAGCACGTTTTAAAGCTTAAAAGCACTTGAAAGTGCTTTTTTCCCAATTCTAGGCACTAAATGTGCTTTCAACCATCTGAAACCGCCTTTCCAATGTGCTTTCTGCACATTAATGTGCTTGAAAGTGTTTTCATGCACCTCATATTCCTTGGAAGGGATTCGAGTCACCTGAAAGTACTTTTAATCATCTAAAAGTGCTTTTTCTTTATTGTTGTCCATAGCATTTGAAAGCACTCAAATGTGCTGCCAAGCACGTTTTAAAGCTCAAAAGCACTTCACATTGCTTTTGGCCCAATTTTGGGCACTTGAGTGTATTTTCAATCATCTAAATGTTCCTTTTCAATGTGATTGAAAGTGCTTCAAAGTGCTTAAAGCATTTCGAAAAAACTTGAAAGTGCCTTTTCAATGTGCTTGAAAGTGCTTCAAAGTACTTAAAATACTTCAAAAAGACTTGAAAGTCTTTAAAGCACTTTAAAGCACTTTAAAGTACTTGAAAATGCTTAAAGTACTTCAATGTGCTGCAAAGTACTTAATGTGCTTCAAAGTACTTGAAAGTGCTTTACAGTAATTTTGAAGGTGTTTGCAAGGTACTTAATGTGCTTCAAATTACTTTGAAATTGCTTCAATCCACTTTGAAATCACTTTAAAGAACTATGCAAGTCTCATTAGCACTTTGCTTGTTTTTCTCAGTAGTGAGTGCAAAGTGAAATTCTTTATCTGTTCTTTCTCTTTGATCATTTCTTATATTTAATATGCCTATGTAGAAAAGATATGAAGCTACTATGGCCAAAGTTACTGATACAGAGAGACAAGTCTGTTTATAGAAGCATTACTACAATAGCTCAAGGTTGGTCACATGTGTAATGTAGAGCCCATACCATTTTAAAAAACTATGCAGGTCTCATCAACAATTTGCTTGATTTTCTCAGTACTATGTGCAAAGTGAAATTCTTTATTTTCTCCTTCTCATTTCTTATATTGCCTATTTAGAAAAGATATGAAGCTCCTATACAAAGAGATTTGGTAAGCCAATTAAACACAACAACATACTTAAATCTAGTAAATCAAAGAATTCAAGTAAGTCAAGTAAATCTGGTTGCCTCTTGGATACAACAAGCCATAATTGAATTCAAACACATAAATTAATTAAACAACTCAACCGAATTTGATAATGCAATCAACTTTAAAAGGTTCACACTATAGATTCATATCAAAATCATAGAATCATACCTAATTATACATATGCAAGCCCGTCAGCCACATTCATAAGGGCAAGAGGGTGACAAAGGGAAGGAGGAAGCACCTATGAGTTGGCCAAGGGAATATAGAGTGCGCACGGAGAGAAAAGGAGGCATCACACTGGTTAACCATTCAAAAGAGAAGCCAAGGCAAAAGAAATAAGCCAACCTTGTAACTATAAAAGAGAAACCAAAGAGTAATGACCCACCAAGAACATAAGGGTGGTGGCGGTGGACATTAGGTGGCTCATGGGAGGAAAAAAGGCCAAAGGATTAGTCTATCGAATGGTTAGTGGGGATGAAAAAGTTAAAAAATAGGGGGGTTTTTAAGAAAAAAATTAAGCATTTTTATAATTAAAGGCAAGGGAAAAGATAGGGGGTTAATGGGGGCGGGGGGGAAGATATATAATGCAAATAACCAATAGTCATGTAAAGCATCTAACTATTTAAGAGAAAAAATATAAAGAAGCTTAACAATAAATTCAATACTGATTTATAGTGTAAAAATAATGTAAGAGGCGAGGAACTAAACATTTAGAAAAGGGAGCAGAAAAAAGTTTATCTAGAAGTCAAAAAAAACCTTAAAAATAAAAAGGGGGGAATTGGTTAATAAAATATTAAAGGGGGTTGGAGGGGGGGGATAGATAGTACTTAAACTAAAAATATTAAGGAGGGGAAATTTTATTGACTAGGAATTGGTTAGGGCGGCATTTAAAAGGGAGAGGAACAAAGTTAGGGGGGGTTTGCAAAGACAAGAAAGTTACAAAAGGGGGGTTGGGGGAAGGGGGAGGGGGGGGATGTGCTTGTGTAAGAAAATTTTAATGGAGAAAATTTTGTGTCTGTGTGTGTTAAAAATTAGTCTAAATGATTTTGGGGGGCAAACAATACTAGGGAAATTTGTGTAGACATCATGAGTGTAAGCATAAATGAGACCTAGGATGTGTGTGTGTGTGTGTGTGTGTGTGTGTGTGTTTGTCCTATCAAACAACTATCTTACTACACTACTGGACCAGTTTCCAATGTCAAAATAAATCAATTGTAAACATCCACTCTTGCCCTTTTCAAACACTTAATGAGAGTAATCCTTTGTTAACCAATCTCTTAACACTGCCTAAGTGAGAATAATTCATATCATATCATTCCTTCTAACAAAGTTAGAGAGTGAAAGTCAATTTTTATACTCACATTCATGTCAGAACATTGCAAAAAGTACAACAATATTGATGGCTAGTCTCCAATCGAATGTTTAATCTTATTTACTAGTACTTGGAGATACTTGGAGATAATCCGTTGTAAAGTACACTTTGAAGTTGCCAACACCATCTTCATGGCTTAGAATTTTCAATGCGAATCTGATGGAGAGGTATGCCGACTCACTTGCATCCATCCACAAACATAGCATGTTAGAACATGTACACTATGAATTGTGGGACTGCAGGCTTCAATGCCGGCACACAGTTGTTATCTGTGTCACTCGATCTAGATTAGCATAATCAAATCTTGGCATTTTACTATTCAATAGTAATTAGAGGTGGGCAATTAAAGATATGAAGAAATGTATATACAATGTTAATGAAATCCAAGTAATAAGTGGTAATCTCAAATAAACCATAAATATGGGAGTTCCAGCCAAGTCCAAGGGAATTCCCAAGGTCGAAAAATCTAGATATAGCCTCAGTATAGTTATATCTTTTCTTGATTTCCTATTGGCACTTTCCAATTACCAGTATCATAATTAAATTTATGCATACATCAAAATTATAACAATGGGAAGTACCATGAAAATGAGGTGTTATAAAATCCCAATTATCAATATTTAGGCTTAATGCCTCCTTAACGTTGGTGCTTGTCCCTCAACAAAGAAAATGAAATAAATTCCCAAGGGGAATTCCAAAGGTACTTTTGCAAAATACAATCCTACCAAAGTCACCCAAATCCTAAACCTAACAAAGTTATCAATCTCTACAATAAAGGTAATGCCATCTTCATACTATTCTTTTCGAGCAATGGACTTCATGTTTAAAGTATAGGAATCCCAAGTAGAAGGGTGCCTTAGTGCAAGTGTATGATTCCCAACAAGTAACAAATTATAGTAAGAGAGTGTTTAAAAGTGAAATTTCCCTTTTACCATAATAAACTTGCCCCACTTGCATATACTTATCAGTTTCGGAAAGGGATCTGCTAGGAAACCATATAAGAAGAATCCAATGGTAGGGGACCTTCAATGAGACCCTTACATCCTCTTACATAATCATGCTCAAAGGCTTAGGTAATGGCATGAAGCCAAGAGGTAAGATGCTTGAGTAGCTAAAGGTCAGGGAGATCATAATTACATTTCATTACAAAAGAAATTTTCCTCATACTTCAAAGGAATCACAAGGTCCTAATTCCTATGCTTAGGAATTTTTCTAACGAAATCTTTCTAATAAAGAAAAATTCCTAATTACTTTTCTCAAAATCATATATTTATGAATGCCCAAAATATACCAAGGACTAATCCAATCCAATGATTCTAAAATAGATTACCAAAATGTCAAAGTGCTTGCTACATAGTCAAGGGACCTACTAGGTAATCTACTATATCAATGAAGTCAAGGGACCTACTAGGAAATCTTCCATATCAATGAAGATTACACATCCATATTCCTTAAAGGAAAATTCCCATTGGGACTTCCTTATGTTAATGGAGGCTTTTCTCTTTTACTCCTTCCTTTTCCGTGCTCATAAAGCACAATTCGCTAAGAACTTAAATACTCAAAACTAAAAATCTATGGGACTCCACTGTTGTCAAAATGGGCCACAATAAACATGCTCCATGCAATATCCCCTAGAGTAAATATGCTATCAAAAGTGAACTAAGACACCTACATTGGAGCTCGAGTTCTTTTAGATCAGAGACCATACATTTTAAATTATCAAGTGTTTAGAAAAATGCATACCCATAAGACAATGCTCTCTTTTGTCTCCTTTCGAGATGTCCACTAGAGTGTCCCTCATGCGAATGCAACTAATTCCATTTACATGAACTAGTCCAAAATGGATCTACTTATTAATCCAACCCTTCTTCATGTTCATGTAATAGTATACAGTCTCAATCTGCATTCAAGAGGGACAGCACCAAGAGTAATCTATAGTTTCAACCCACGTTCAAGAGTGTCCCTTGCTTTCTCCTTTTTCTTGAGCGAGTTAGCTTTTATTTTCTTTTCAAGGCAGTTGTGGAAGCTATAAGCTTCTAGCAAGGTTGAGAACTATGACTTCAAAACAGGGTATTGGAGCTGCTCTTATCTTAAGCGACTCAGCAGCCAAGAATAAGCTAGATAGAATTGGTTGTAGCTAATACTGTCCTTCACAGACCCCAAGCCTTTTGCGATAGTAGTGGTTGCAGTGAATCCAAGCTTTTTTGGTGTCTCTTGTGGAAATTTTTGTGAAGAGAGTGGGAGAGAAGTAAGGAGTCTCACTTGTAGCTTTCTCACATACACAAAGGGGGAATACACACAAAAGTGGAGGTTGAAAATAGTTTTCCTCTTCTTAGTTGTGAAAGCCAACAGAACTCTCTCTTACTACAAAAGGAATAGATGAACCCTATATGTGGGTCTCAAACCCAACTCAACTAACCTAGGTGGCATACTAACTGAGCCACTAACTAGAGTACATAAAGATAGATGTCATCCAGCTATTATTCATGGGCATTGTACCAACTGCATCTACAGCTAACAAGTCGATGACATAAATGCACAATGGTCACCCTGGCATATCACGAGTGGAGCTTGATATCTCAACACTCCCCCTCAAGCTCAATCCCAATTCCTACACACCAAGAAGATTTCTAAACTTGTGCATCTTCTCTACACCCAATGCCTTCGTGAATATGTCAGCTATCTGATCCTCTGTGCTGACATAAACTAGATCAATAAAACCTACTAGAACCTTCTTTCACACATAGTGATAATGCACCTCAATGTGCTTTGTTCTAGCATGATAGACTGGGTTATTTGCCAAGTGTATACTACTCATCTTGTCACAATAAATGACAACTGGCCCATCTATAGACTGATGCATATCATAAAGTAGCTTATGCAACCAAGCCGCCTCACATGCAGCCATTGCTACACCCTTGTACTCAGCCTCTGTGCTCGACAAGGCAACTGTAGGCTGTTTCTTGCTGCGTCAAGTGACTGTAGCACTCCCAAAAGAGAACACATATCCACTGGTAGATCATCTATCAGAAATACTACCAGCCCAATCAGCATCAGTGTATCCATGCAACTATATCCGAACCCCAGTCTCATAAAATAGTCCATATTGCAATGTGGACTTCACATACCTCAATTTGCATCTAGCCGCATCCAAATGCGGTTTCTTTGGAGCCTGCATAAACTAACTTACCAACCCAACAGCATAGCTCAAATATGCCCTGGTAATGGTCATATAAATCAAACTTCCTACTATGCGTCTGTACATAGTAGGGTCTTCCAGAAGCTCACCTGCATCTGCGCTCAACTTCACATTTTGCTCCAAAGGAACTGAAATAGGCTTACAGCCTGTCATCCCATATTTGGACAGCATGTCCAATCCATACAGCCTCTGCAAGAGCCATATCCCACTTGTGGATCTAATCACCTTAATGCCCAAGAAATAACACAGCTCTCCCAAATCCTTCATCTCAAACTTCTGCTTCAATAGCATTTTCACATGAAGGATATCTTCACCACTATCACCTGTGATGATCAAATCATCAACATAAATGACAAACAGCATAATACCTGTCTCTGTTTTTCTCACATAAAGTGAGAAATCTGCCTTGGAAATCTGAAAGCCAATAGTGACAAGATACTATCCTATCTTGTCATACCATGCTCTAGGTGCTTGCTTCAATCCATACAAGGCTTTCTTTAACCTGCAAACAAACTTAGGATGAATAGCATGAACATAACTTGGTGGTTGCTCCATATAGACCTCTTCTTGCAAATTACCATGCAGGAAAGCATTCTTTACATCCATCTGATGTAAAGACCATCCCTTTGATGCAGCCATAGCGATGATTGCTCTTATGTTTTCCATCCTTGCAACCGGACTGAATGTTTCTTCATAATCAATGCCATATGTCTGTGCATACCCCTTGACAAATAACCTTGCCTTGTCTCTGCTCACAGAACCATCTGCATTGTGCTTCACCTTATAAACCCACTTGCAGCCAATTGCATTCTTGTCTTTAAGTGAAGGCACCAATTCCCATGTACCATTTTCTTCCAAGGCATCCATTTCTTCATCCATGGCTTTCTCCCATTTTTCTTTTCCCATGGCTTGCTCAAAAGAAGTGGGTTCTAGTTCTTATATCACTTTGACCATATAGGCATAGTGAATGGCTGTAAATCCATCATATTTCAGCCTATCCATAGGATACTTAACTCTGTAGACTTGCACAAAATAGGCTCACTACCAGGTGCTCTCAAAACATCCTTGTCTTCCTTACTCCAGGTGTAACAACAAAAGGAATACCCAACTCATCATCAAGGCTCTGTTCTGAGCCATTGGATTCACCATCCACATAAGAGTGACCTGCATTCACATCAACCATGGGCTGATATACTTTCTCTTTTTCTTATCGTGATACTTGCATACCACTATCTGCATTGCTTTGAGGAGATTCTCTTGATCTCAATCTGCCTGTCCATGGCGAAGTATGTGAACCACTGCTAGAGGACACCACATGTCCACTAATATTTTGTGATTGCTATTGTGAATTCTGTGCAGCATTACCATTTTGTGCATCTACATCATCAATCACATTTATTGGTTTATACTAACTACTCATCTCATCAAAAACATCTTTGCTCACTATAAACTTATGAGGAGAAGGATTATAGCATCTATACCCTTTCTTTTGTAGAGAATAACCAATAAAGATGCACTTCTCAGCTTTTGGATCCAACTTGGATCTCAACTCATCTGGCACATGAACATAGGCAATGCAACCAAAAACTTTCAAATGAGAAATATCTGGTTTCCTACCAGTATACCTCTCCTCTGGCATCACACCATGTATTGCTACAGTGGGAGTCCTGTTCATTATGTAGACTGCTGTAGCAATTGCTTCAGTCCAATAATAATCTGGCAGGTCTTTTTCGTTGAGCATGGCATGAGATACCTCTCCAATATGCCTGTTTTTCCTTTCTGCAAGTCCATTTTGCTGTGGGGTATGATTGCATGAATATTGCTGCTTTATGCCATGCTCCTGCAGGAACCTTGCAAACTCATTTGAGAGGTACTCCCTCCATCTGACCTTAGGCATTTTATTTGCAGGCCTGTTTCTTTTTCAACCATAGCTTTAAAAGCTTTGAAATGCCCAAACACTTCACTTTTCTTTTTCATAAAATACACCCAAACTTATCTGTTGTAGTCATTAATAAAAGTGACAAAATAATGATAGCCTCCAATAGATACAGCTTTAGTAGTCCACACATTAGAATGGATTAATTCCAATGGCCTCTTACTCTCTTGAACATGTCTAGGAAATGGTTTCCTTACCTATTTTCCAAATTGACAAGCTTCACATACCTTATCCATTTTTGCAACCTTGAACTTAGGGAATCCTGCAACAATGTTTTGGGCCTACATTAATTTAAGTCGTCGTACATTAATATGACCAATGCGTTTATGCCAGATATCAATATCTGCAACTACACCGGTCCCATGTGCAAACATTGCTGCGAAAAACTTCCGCCACCAAAACAGGCTCTGAAATGGCCTCGAATTTGAGTGCCTGCGAAAAACTTATGCCACCAAAACAAGCCCCAAAATGCCCTCTCATCGCACCACGAAGGACATCCCAATCTGAGATAGTACACTCTTGCACTTTCCGGGTGTGCTACCTGCACAGATTTGCTCCCAAACTCGAAAAAGGAAAGCAACAGTGATCCTCTTACCAAGACACTACGAACTTGGTTTGCTTTTTTAAGCTCCTTACCACGAACTGAGCTCTGATACCATGTGAAGAGAGTGGGAGAGAAGTAAGAAGTCTCACTTGCAGCTTTCTCACATACACAAAGGGGGAATACACACAAAGGTGGAGGCTGAAAATAGTTTGCCTCTTCTTAGTTGTGAAAGCCAACAGAACTCTCTCTTAGTACAAAAGGAATATATAAATCCTATATGTGGGTCTCAAACCAAACTCAGCTAACCTAGGTGGCATACTAACTGAGCCACTAACTAGAGTACATAAAGATAGCTGTCATCCAGCTATTATTCATGGGCGGTGTACCAACCGCATCTACAGCTAACAAGTCGGTGACATAAATGCACAACGGTCACCCTGGCATATCACGAGTAGAGCTCGATATCTCAACAATTTTATGCAAGGTGTCGTATTCATCGTATTGGAAGTGCGAGAAAGAAACTTGCAATCATCGTAGGGAGGCAAGGACCAAAAGATGAAGACCAATGCGGTTCTGTTGGCTCCTTGACATCCAGTTACTTAGGAGCATTAAGTGGAGTCATAATGCGAAGAAGGGAGTGTCTAACATGAGTGCCAGCTACTAATCATTCACAAATGCAAGCAGGGAGTATCTAACAATCAATAATAGCAAGATTACAAGCAACGTTGAAGCCACGAAGTCCTGGTGCATGAAGCTGCTACACACCGGCATGCCCATAGCTATCCGATACCACAGCTTACCAAAGGCCACGACATCATATGACTTGTAACATAAGACTAGTGCAAACAAGGAGACGACTTGAAGCATCCGGATACCACTGATTGTCCTCATACAAGGTCTCTACAAGTTGCATAGGAGGTTCGAGCTCTCTCGTAAAAACTTATGCATCAATTCTTGGATCCATGAATCACAAATCTCGAAGGATTAGTGAGGACAATGTGTCTCTAGAATGTTAAAGACGTTGCTATAGCAAGGTAGGAACTTGGAAGAGCAACTAGCTAAGTACATGGTTGCCTGCTCGTTACGAAACTACAGGTAAGCCGCATGACCTACGTTTAGTACAAAAACCATGGCGGACTCTTGGTTATTGCCCTCAACATTCTAACAATAGCTATGAGGGTCCAAACTCCAGCAACAAAAAGAACCGAAAAAGAAATGATTACCATACTTGCAATGGGCTCCATTGTCCACGACTCATCAAGAACATCTCGTGGGGTTCCATTGCTTCATGCTACGATGTTTCAAGGGCCGTCATTTCTAAGTTCATCACTCCCTTTTGACGTTCAGCTTCGATTAGGGACCATTGCTTCCATTGGTGAGGTTCCATTGCTTCATGTTATAATGTTTCAAGGCCTATCACTTCCGAGTTGCTCATACCCTTCAGACATTCAGCTTTGATTAGCTCTGCCTTGTTGCTTGGGGGGAGGAATTCCCCACCCAAACCCATATTCTACTCTAGTGGGAGCATCTTTGAGTACCTTTCTCGTCCTTTATCATCATGAACGCTAAATGTGGGAGGAAATCCATTGTCAAGCTAGCCAAATCCACTATGTCCATAGCCTTAATGGTGTTTCTTGGTTGTAAGTGAGTACTAATGGTTCCTTCACATTCTTAGTCTAGTTTCTAATGTACCCACATAGTGAGCTCGAAAGATCTCACATAGCCAACTCTTTTGTGGACCACATTTCTATTTAGCTCTTTTTGTGGACCACAATGAGAAGAAAAGGTCAATGATCAATTATGCTTATGTCCAAAGTACTCCAAGCATTCTACTTAAGGATGCCTTTGGCATCTCTCATAAATTCAAAACTTTAAATGCTCTATCTGTCCAAGCACTTAAAGCATCCCGCATTTCACGTATATATTCATTAAATGATAGTAAAAAATCCCACCATTTTATTCCATTATTGTCACGTATTTCTTCTTGGATTGATCCTAGCCTCTTTTTCATTATAATAATGCCCAAGTATAATACTCCCTTCTATAGTGTTTCAGTAGAAGAAGCGTGTGATTTACTTGTTGAGTCCTTGCTTAACCCGCCATGAATTCTCTCAGTGGTCCCAACACACTTCAATCAAGTGGTGTACTTAGTCCTCTCCAATAATGGTCCAAGGGATATCGTGGATCCAAGTGGATATTTTGGTATCCAAGGTCCGATAAATATCCCATGCACATTACACCTTTAATACCACAATATATTCTAATGAAAATGTTTATAACCTCACTTATGCCATTGATATTCTTAAGGATCTCCCCATGACCATGGGCATGCATGGTTGCTCATAAGGATCTTCCCATGACCATGAGCATGCATGGTTGGTCATAACCTTTTCCAACATGATTAAACCCCCAATGACAAATCCAAGTTCTTTTTGTGGGGAACGATGCCAATAATGTATCCCAAATTCTTCCTCTAAAGTGTTCTCATGCATAAACGGGATGAGTATGCATACTCAAAAATCACAAGGAACCCCAAGGAAATGTGTGTGTGTGTGTGTGTGTGTGTGTGTGTGTGTGTGTGTGTGTGTGTGTGTGTGTGTGTGTATGTATGTGTGAAAAATTAGTCTAAATGATTTTTTATTTTTATTTTTATTTTTGGGGGTAGGGGGGAAATATTAGGGCAATTTGTATAGACATCATGAGTGTATGCATATCTGAGACCTGGGAAGTATGTGTGTGTGTGTGTGTGTGTGTGTGTGTGTGTGTATTTTTAACCTATCAAACATCTATCCTATTATACTACTGGACCAATTCTCAACGTAAATGTAAATCAATTACAAACATCTACTATTGCCCTTTTCAAACAACTAGTGAGAATAATCCGTAACCAACCTCAATACCTCATAAGTGAAAATAATCCATATCATACCATTCCTCTTAACAAGGTGTCAAAGTGGGAGTCAATTATTATACTCACATTTATATCAGTACATTGCAAAAAGTACACCGATACTAATGATTAGTCTCCGATAAAGAATTCAATTATATTTAACAATACTTGGAGAAAATTCTTTGTAGAGTGCTTCTCGAAGTTGCCAACACCGTTTCTTCATACCTTAGATTTTCTAATGCAAACCTGATGGAGAGGTATGCCAACTCACCTACATCCATCCACAAACATAGCACATTAAAACGTGTACACTATGGATTGTGGAACTGCAGGCTTCAATGCCAGCACACAGTTGTTATCCGTGTCACTCGATCTGATTAGCATAGTCAAATCTTGGCAGTTTACTATTCAATACTATTCAATAGTAATCACAGGTGGGCAATTAAAGATATGAAGAAATGTATATAAAATGTTAGTGAAATCCAACTAATACATGGGAATTTCAAATAAACCAGAAAAAAGGGAGTTCCAACCAAGTCCAAGGGAATTCCCAAGGTCAAAAAATCCAAATATAACCTCTGTATACTTGTTTTCCTTGATTTCCTGTTGGCATTTTCCAATTACCAGTATCATAATTAAATTTATGCATACATCAACATTATAACAATGGGAAATATCTCGAAAATGAGGTGTTATAAAATCCCAATTATCCATATTTAGGCTTAATGCCTCCTTTTTGGGACTTGTCCCTCAACAAAGAAAATGAAATAAATTCCCATGGGGAAATCCAAAGGTACTTTTGCAAAATACAATCCTACCAAAATCACTCAAATCCTAAACCTAACAAAGTCATCAATCTCTACAATAAAGAAAATGCCATCTTTATAATGTTCTTTTCAAGCAATGGCCTTTATGTCTAAAGAATAGGAATCCCAAGTAGAAGGGTCCCTTAGTGCAAGTGTATGATTCCCAAGTAACAAATTGTAGTAAGAAAGTGTTTAAGAGTGAAATTTCCTTCTTGACATAATAAACTTGCCTCACTTGCATATACTTATCAGTTTTGGAAAGGGGATCTGCTAGGAAACCATATAAGGAGAATCCACTGGTAGGGGACCTTCAATGAGACCCTTACATCCTCTTCCATAATCATGCTCAAAGGCTCTGGTAATGGCATGAAGCTAAGAGGTAAGATGCGTGAGTAGTTAGAGGTAAGGGAGATCATAATTACATTTCATCACAAAGGAAAATTTCCTCATACTCCAAAGAAATCACAAGGTCCTGATTCCTCTACTTAGGAATTTTTCTAACGGAACCTTTCTAACAAAGGAAAATTCCTAATTACTTTGCTCAAGATCGTATATTTATGAGTGCCCAAAATCTACCAAGGACTAATCCAATCCAATGATTCTGAAATAGATTACCAAAATGTCAAAGTGCTTGCTACACAGTCAAGGGACCTACTAGGTAATCTTCTATATCAATGAAGTCGAGGGACCTACTAGGCAATCTTCCATATCAATGAAGACTATGCATCCATATTCCCCAAAGGAAAATTCCAATGGGACTTCCTTGTGTTTCCCAAAAGAAACTTGTACCTAAATAAGTCATGAACAGAGAGTAAAAATTATATAGATATATGTCAACGGTATGTACTTGGAATAGGCTAGACAAATAAGTTCTAGAAATAACTATGAAATATGAAATTCCATTTCCTTTTGATCGTGGCCTTCTATAGTTCAATGGAAACTTTCTATCCCTATGTTGCTTACATACCAAGATAAAAAATAAAGGGACATAATAAGAATAGAAATATCCAATACCAAAAAGGAGACCATCATAAAAGGAAACTTCTAATAAAAGACATCTTCTCCTTTTTGGTCCCATCATAACTAGGATCATAGTCTTAGTACTAGCAAACTTTTGGAACATATCCAACTAAATGGAAGCTTAATAGATAAGGGGCTCCCCAACACTTTTCTCTTAATTAAAAAGCTCAAATTTAAAAAGAAAATTCTTGCATGTCAAATCTTTTAGGGGAGCTATGATAACTAATAGCGAAACATAGCTCTTTATAAAGTCCCTCGCAAGTACTGTTGAGAGTTGTGGTGCCATGAGCACATGTAGAGCAAAGGTATGAGCAAAGGGTAAGCTGCCACATGGCATGGAGGAGATATCCCACATGTGAGCAAGCAAAATGGATGTAAGTACCCTCACCTATAAAAGGGAGGTTCATTTGAAGGAAATCAATCAAGCACTTTGCACTATCTCAAGATTCTCTTTATGAGTCCAAGCTAATCTATCTTGAAACCTAATTGACTTGAGATACATGTCATGAGCACTCTCTTCATCATGTCTCCACACAGGTTTCATCCACCTTAGAGCGTTCTATAGATCCTGAGGCACACATGTTTTGTCATGGTATCAGAGCTTAGGTCTAGTCTTCTAGATTAGTTGTAGGCATGTCTTAGGAGCTCATGTTTTTTCTCCTAGGTTAGTTTTAGTTGTAGAAGGAGAGTTCTTATGAAACTTCCGTCTTCCCATTCTGAAAGAGAGCAATTCCTTCATAATCTTCTGTGAGAGAGAGAGAGATAGAGAGTTCCTTTTAAAGATCTATTTTGTGAGATAGATCTGTGAGGAGATTGTTGAGCCTCAGAGGGTGTCCCAGCAAATAGACAATCATGAAGGCAGCATGAGTAGAAGCAATAGAAGAGTAGCGGGCTACAAAAGCAAGCTCCCACGACTGAGCCAAGTAGAGTTTGAGAGTTGAGCAAGAAAGCTTGCAGGGAAGCATGGGCTTGTGGAGAATGCAAGAATAGCCACGAGTCCATAAAGACACACATGCAAAACAAGGCTTGACTGGGAACAACTAAATAGAAGAAGCCTCAAACAACGATGGACAAGAAGATCTAAAGCACTGAAGTAGAAAGATCCGAATGATAGCAGCGACCATCGACCTTCATCCGTGACCATTGTTCTCTTTTTCTGTAGCCCGCTAATGTAGAAGTCGTTGATTTCCAAGACTATCCAAGTTCTACAGTCCACAGCGCAACCCCTCAAGCGGATGGCTCATGAGCATCTATGCCATCAAATGCCCACGTAGATCTGTAGCCGATCGAGTTCAAATGAGTGTTCTATTAGCAGTGACGCCAACATAAAAGACCATCAGAGCTTTAAAGAGACGGCTGGATCTCAAGGCTTTCCAAATGACTCAGCATTGCTCGGACTGCAGTAGCCTACCTCTACGAGCTTCACGAATAACCTATGGTTCAGCAAGACCCAGCAACCTATCTCCGATGCGACTGATGAGCAGCACCCTCAAAGCCATGAAAGCACTGCGCCATAGCCTCTCCATCGGCTACCTCAACTTCTGCTCCACTGACTGGAGCTTCAACTACAACAGCAACCAAGACTCACGCGGCCTCTCCACCAGCGACAAAACAGATGTAAACGACCAAGACTCATGTTGAGCATTTGAGTAAGGCACGCTTGCAAGGGCGAAGGAGTTTCTTGCACCGAAAGTCAAGGGGAGAGAGCAAAGAAAACTGAAATCGCAGCTCCGAATTGCGATTTCTGAAAGTTGAGACGAAGAAGCAATGCAAACGTTCCTCAGACATTTTTCAAAGGTTTCTTCTCTAAGGTTCAACCTTAAGACACGTGGCAGATAAGATTTAATCATGGTCTGGTTAACTTAACTCACCATGGTTAGAGTAAGTGTTGGTTAACTACCACATAAGCATGCACAGTCAGCAGTGCCACCTAAGCACAGAGTCCCTTTGTAAGCACAGTATGGAATTCAGCATGTGAATCCCTGTGCCACATCATCAAAGGCCCTCTTCTTCACAGAATCTTTGACAAGCCATAACTTGCAATCCAAGGGGAATTTGCACATGCTCCAAAAAGGAAAAGTGATCGTCTTTTTGACCTCTATGCGCCTGTCATGTCATAATCATTGTATGCAATTAGACACTGCCAATATTGAAAGAAATCAATTGGTAAGACCTTTGCAACAAATGACAAACAAAGCATGAATGCACACTTCGTCATCATAAGTATGCCAAAAGCACAAGTGCATGAGATGACCATAGCACGAAGCATGGCATCCACACATAAAGCATCAAGGCACATGGAAGAACAAAACATCATGCATGAAGCTACATCGAGTAAAGATGCGAATGCCATCGACATGAAACATTGAAAAGCAAAAACCTTGCCAGTCTTGCCTATGTTTTGTAAATCAAGCCTGACCACCTGAGAGTAGCAATGAAAGCACCCAGGGGAGGTATTGACATGTAAAAACCACACTTTACCACCTTAAGTAGCAATGTATGCACTAAGAGGAGGTGATGGAATGTAACTCACATCTAACCACCTTGCAGTAGCCAAAAGAATCATGGCACCAAGGGGAGGTGTTGAGAGTTGTGGTGCCATGAGCACATGTAGAGCAAAGGTATGAGCAAAGAGTAAGCTGCCACATGGCATGGAGGAGATATCCCACATGTGAGCAAGCAAAATGGATGTAAGTACCCTCACCTATAAAAGGGAGGTTCATTTGAAGGAAATCAATCAAGCACTTTGCACTATCTCAAGATTCTCTTTATGAGTCCAAGCTAATCTATCTTGGAACCTAATTGACTTGAGATACATGTCATGAGCACTCTCTTCATCATGTCTCCACACAGGTTTCATCCACCTTAGAGCATTCTATAGATCCTGAGGCGCACATGTTTTGTCAAGTACTTCTTGAAAAACTATAGGAAAGGCCCTCGTAAGTACATATTTAATAGGGAGATCTTGTTTCCATTTCTCGATATACTATATACATAAAACCCTTTTAAAGAGAAGTTTCCTTTCTATATATCCATACATAAGTGCATTGATATATCAAGTCTAAATCTTCTCATAGTCGATCCACCCTTCTACTTTCCACTTATAATACCATATATCCAACTAGTCTATGAATCAACCAATGTGGCATAAGTAACTCTGGTCAGCGATAGTGGCATAAGCAATATTCGACCTCATATGATAGTATCTTTGAGTAGGGGTTATCCTAACTCACTTCAGCAAGAAACACACGTCAACTGGTTCATATGCTTGCATACCAAGGATTTCAGAATATTGAGCTCGTCCACCCAACTCTGCGCATGGATTTGCATTTGGTGTCATGGTAGGAAGACAGTCAATGGTCCATTAGCAAAGCTAAACCCACAAAACTACATTCAATCAATTATCACTACATGCCTACGTCCTCTGATAGTGCTACTGGCTTCAGCAGACGCATGAAATATTGCATTATTGGAAGCTTCCAAGCATAAGCAACCGAACCCATAAGGTCCATAGCTCCCTTAGTCTGTCCACAAAATGTCTCCAAGAATGATTGGCTCAACTATATTGCAAGGTACTATCAAGGGAAGGTACAACGGTCAAGCCCGTTAACAAGAGTTAGTAATGCAACTCGATATATCAACAGAGAAGTGAAAAACCAGATTTGACAAGGCCAAAAGCTAGAAGTAGAACTGGGCAATCATCGACTCAAATGGACGACCTGAGCAGACATATAGTGTATAGATGACACGGCTGGACGGCTTGCCAGCCACAAAAGAGGCTCAAAGGGAATACAAAGGTTAGTTGGGTGGCGACTATGCAAGTTAGTCCCAAGAACGCCATCAAAGCTCATATGAGAACGAGAAAGATAGCACTAAGGTACATGATACCCAGTATCTTGATATTGCAAGCACAAAAGGGGACGCAGTGGACATGATACACAGTATGTCTGAGAGGTACACAGTGGACTCGGTCCATATCTATCACAGGGGAGAAATAGCGCAAAGAGATCCATATCTACTTCAGGGGATAAACCTGCACCCATCTATCCTTAGCCTCTGCCACTGATCTGATACCTCCTGGCATTACTTACAATGTGACGAAAGAAGGGGAGGCCCTTCTCTCGATACCCATCATCAATTCATCCCACTCTCCTGGGTCCCACCACAAATATTTTATTGGGGCAGCACCATAGAGCCACAATATCCATGAACCCAAGGCCAAGAGGTAAGGTCAAGCTCTAGGCACCACTGAGAATCCAAGCCATAGTCTACAGAACCAATGACCCCGATGGGCTAGAAAGAAATCTCCAAAAGGACACCATCTGAATCTGAGGAGTGGCATCCAAAAAAACAGCAGTGTCATTTGCTAGCGCATAGTCTCTGAGTTTCTCATTATGTCTTAAGGGAAGCGTGAGCCCAAAATATCAGCTTTTGCAATCTAAGAAAAATGCTTATAGCTTCTGCCATAGGTATACATGCGGTGCCACTTTAGCTATAGCCCCTTGTTTGTTCTCTCTCTTGATCATCATCTTTATGCACAGTTTGTGTTATTGTCTTTCTTGCTTCATTTGTCACTTTGCAAGAGGAGCTTGTGGCATCGAGTCTTTCGGTGGCTTGGGTTGTTGCAGCAGCTATCAACACTATAGCACAATTGTGTGAACTAATCTAGGTTGACCTTCAATGACCCTATATCAGACAAAGGAGGAAAGTTTAAGTTAAGACATAAAGGTGGTCGGTCATAAGATGAGACGATATTAGAGGGGCTTGATCAGAGGTCCTAGTTAGCAGAGTGAGTGGCGTTGCATATTCATGTTTTTATATTTCCTTCAATAAGATTTAGATATGAAACATCTTCTTGGTTGGGTGGGGATGCCATGCTATGGAATATTGCATTGGCAGTTTCCCAATCAAAGAGAAAAAGAAAAGGGACGAGAGGGCAGGACTGATCCAAAAATCTAAAATCTATCTCCCCTGGTTCCTCTCATAAAGTAACTGTCTGTGGGCTGAGCTGTACAAAGAGGAGACCCGTCTAATGCATGCATCTGAGAATCCAAAACAATGAAGCCTGTCTTAAGAAATCCCAATCTCCTCTATCATACCAAGTCCAAAAGTAGAATGGCTAATTTCTAGCAAATTTGCATAGCCATTCGGAAAATTCAAAGCTCATTTTAGTGCCTTCTAGCCCAAAAAAAAAAAACCCTCGGAGGGGCTACGTAATGTAGGAAAAAATCACAAAAAAGGAGGACATAGGAAGAAAATCGAGCTTGCATTCAATAGGGATATCTTATTCATTTATTATATCTCACGTACAATTTTTTGGTGCAAAATTTGAAATTTCTGACATCGCACATCCAAAGCAGGCCAAAACCCCTAGAACAACTTTTAAAATGCTTAGAATGGACACCCGAAGACTCGAAAAAGGCCCGAAAAACAATTGTATAGCAAATCGTGATTTGGCCAGTTGGACAATCTAACTGGCCAAATCGTGTTCTTTTGTACAATTTTTTAGGCGCCTTTTTTGGCTTTTTCGAGCCTCCGAGTATGCATTCTCAGTGTTTCAAAAGTCGTTCTACAGGTTTTGGCCCGCTCTAGACGAGAAATATCAAATTTTGCACCCAATTTTCAAACAAGTGGCACGTTTACTTAAAATACCTACCTTGTCAGTTTGCTTTTAATTTTGCTGATGCCAATCCGAAGCTTCCCAAAAAGAAAAAAATATTATCATGCTCCTTTGATGCCCAAATCCCATCTACATGTCATGGATGAGATCCAAAAGATAGGACTGCAACTGTAGGCTAATTGTTTTTGCTAGATTTTATATAAGGTGTCCAAGAGAGTGATAGGTCTCCACTGTGACACCAAAATTTGGCAACTCCCTTTTGGAATGAGATGGGTGAGACCCTCTGTAAGTGATCTAGGCATAGTACCAAAGTCCCAAACACCCTCTGGAGCTACGGTAATGCGATCTCCAATCTCATCCTAACGGGCAATAAACGATGTTGGGGAAAGCCCATATTGATGAAAGGTGCATCGAGCAAGATCCTAATGTCATGTTTCACCAATAGTGAAATATGAACCGTGGCATCATCTTTGACCAATGAACCCCATCTAAGTCAATGATCTGAGTGACACTCTCTACACACTCTTCATCCTCTTCAGAGACCAACTTCAGGCCCTTTTCCAAACTCCTCTCATACCTAAGGCCATAGGTGTCTCACGGCTTTCATTCATGAGGCAGTTCGACATAGTGAGTGTCTCATCAAACCATAGAGAAAGGGATGGGAGACCTTATCGAACCCATCTCAGAGTGCGATCATGGAGTTCTTCTAGCCAGAGCACACTGTCCCCACGGTCACAGTTAGCAGGGGAGACAAAGACCCCAAGACCAAGATGCAACACACTCGTCATAGGACAGATGTGCATATCACGCTTATTGACATCTCATCTATGTTTAGACCTGAGACACATCCGACTGGACTTACTTTAGTGCTAACCATGCGTAGAGCCACCTCCGAGAGATTACAAGCAGCTACACTTCTAGACTATAGAAATCGATCCATCACGAGGTTTTTGCCTACACAACCTAGTCCGTCAACGAGCCTGCTCTGACGTTTCGTGCCGCATATGTAATATACTATGGTGACACTGATGATCATGATATTGACTATGTCCTACACAGTTCTCTAACATGGGTTAAGATACTCGTTTAATAGCTCGACCCTTTTGCTCATTGTATCAAGTTTTCTATCAGTCTCATAGACACAGTCTCTTTAGTCATTGTACATTGTATCAACTTTTCAATAAACTTCTTTTCTTTCTTTCTTTCTTTATACTATGTCTCGGACATGTCTGAGTCCAAAAAGGGCTCTCCTACATGGAATTCATACTCTGCTCTCTCATTTAGCAATGTCTTCTGAAGAGCCCTTGCTACATCAAGGTGCTTCTGAATCGAAGCATCTCTTGCCTTTTGTATTAGCGACTGAATGATAGAAGTCACAAATATCAGAGGGGGCTACTGCCACATATAAAGGGAATGACACTACACCCTGCATATGAGAAACCCAAATCTTTAAAACTGCCTCGGTGAGGTTCTCCTTTGCATATAAGGCATCTGGAATCGTGAGACTTGCCGAGTGATATGTCTTATGAGGCTCGAAAATCATCACCACCACTGAAAATTGGTCAGAGGTAGAGACCCCGACAGCAATGCATGTCAAACCACCTCTATCCAAAGCCCAATTAGCAACATAGAATTACGATGGGGATCTTTTGAGGAACTCTTTGGAGATTGTTTCTTGTAATATAAACATACACGAATTTCACCCCCAAAGAGAGAGTGAGCGTGTGTGCATGCGTGCGTGTGTGTGTGTGTGTGTGTGTGTGTGTGTGTGATTATTTGCCGCTTCTTCCCTGGTCTTTCAAGCATTTGGCTTCCTATATGTCCCAGGCTATGGAGATATTTTGGAAAAGCAAATCTCACAAAAAGGCTTTGCGACTACTTCCAATGCAGTCCGTTTGTTCTCCTAAGACTCATGGGGGACTGAATATTCTCAATCTTCAGTTTCATACGTTGGCAAGAAAGAGCACCATGATTGCTGATTTTTTTCAGAAAAAACAGCCATGGGCTATTATGCTAGTAGCTATGTGTGGTAACATGAAGTCCCATGCATATGGGCATTGGATTACAGATCACTGGGAAGCAGTCATGTCCACATTTCAGGGGAAAATTCCTGGTTGTCCTGTTTCTACTGCTTTTATTCATGATTGGAAGAGAATTCTCTCTTATGCTAAATGGTCAGGTGCTTCTTCCCATCATGGTAATTCTCTTCGCTTGGAGAGCATCTATTGGAGCAAGGTGTTTGAATCTCCTCTTGCTTTACAGGATCCTATTAAAGCATATAATCTTATGAAATTGGGCATAAGATTTGCCAGAGATGTTGTGGATCAACATGGTTGTGCTTTCATTTCCACAAGCTTGCAGGACATTCCCCTTGGGTCTGCATCATAGGCCCATTTGGAGAATACTTACAATTATGTTGCAGCCATTTGTTCCTGTTCCTCCACTGTTTGTACAGGACAGATTACTGGACTGGAATCTGACTTCCTTGTCTCCCGATATCTGCTCACTTTCAATGCATAATCTGGCCTCCTCGATGGTTTACAGATTTCTTCTTCCACCGCCATGGGTTGATAAGCATGCCAACACGCTTTGGAATTTGGATAGACCTTTATCTTGGTGACAATCACAACTCGAGAAAATTTGGAAAGCTAAATTGCCATTGAAACAGAGGCTTTTCTTTTGGAGATGTATTGTGGGAGCTTTTTCTATTGGGGTGAAATTGGCAGCACGTCGCATTGCTTCCCCTTCCTGCCCCCGTTGTTCTCATCACCGTGAGACAGTTCCCCATTTGTTATGGTCTTGCCCGCACTCTCAGATATTGATCACTCATGTCTCTCATTTACTGCGGCTTCGATTTCCCTCTATCAGATTCGAGAAACTCTTCTGGATGTTTGGATGCTCCTCAGCTCAGATGTCTCCATTCCTCCTTTTCTTTCACTGGGTTCGTTTTTGGGTACTATGGACTATTTGGACACAGAGATTGCATTCTAGGATGGGACAACAGTTTCCTTAGGCATATGCTTTCTTCAGAATGTCCCTCAAGCAATCTCTATATATAGAAGACCATAAGTAGTCAGCAAAACAGAGAAACATAGAATTATAGTCACCCCAAAGCAATGGCACTTTTGTGGTTTGGTAAAATTACACTGACAATATATCAGTTGTTTAGAAAAAAATGGGACCTTGCCAATTGGCCATGGCTATAATATGGTATCGTAATGATACAATTTACCAGGACTACTGCAAACGTGTTCCTAATGCAGCTCACCACAAAAGATAGGACCACTATTTGTTCACCCCAATGACTCAAGTTCCATTTGCTGTGATGGACTAGGAAAACTGTTGTGTGCTTCTCATAATCCGCAGTTGAACCAAACATTATCCTTAAATTTTCCCTCCAAATTTTGATCGCCACATTTCTCAGGAGAACAGGAAAGTCTTGCTGTCCGTTTGAGAGATTCTAAAACATGATGTCACGTCTTCTCCTACGACCAATCGCGAGACTGAATTGCTTGGCCTGCTTCAGAAACAAAAGATCAGCAGCACTCAATACCATGCCATTGTGCATTTTCAAGAGAGACTAAGGTTCAGAGTTGTTATCACATTGAAACGATGCTTCAGTGCCTTTTGAAGAGAGTGGAAAGTTCAACAGACTGGCCAGACACATTACCTTGACAGTGATCTTTGAAAGTTGCATTAAGATTGCTGACAGAACAATGCTGACAATTTATGTACTTTCACATTTATGATCTTGTGATCGCAAAGATACACAGACCAAAACAATTTGCCACAGGTGTCCATGTCATACCCAGAGGAATCATATTGTGGAAATGCCTTGGCAGATAGTGATGCATTTTCTCTTACAGGGCTTGACAAATATACAGACATACACCATAGTATTTAATAAAAAGACAGTTTGAGAGTGGCTGTCAAAAACAGGTTCCCGATTCCACGCATAGATGATGTGTTGGATACATTGAAGGGAGCCAATATTTGCAGCAGGACTGATCCAAAGAGTGGCTACCAGATTCATCCCAGGATGTAGTTGCAAAACTCGACTTTAGTAAACTATCGAAAATAATGCACACCTCTTCATTCCACAACATACAAACTACCAGACTTCCTTAGTAGAATGCTTCTTAATTTAAAAGCTTTACATGGAAAAGATAGACGCATAACATTGTGGCAAAATAATCACGAAGATCTCCAAGTAACCTCCTCAGCCATAGGCAATCTACTGTTGCAGTGAGGCTGCCCTCTACTCTCAGAGGTAGAGGTAGCAACAGTCGGTTTGTCTCTTACTTAATCAAGATATGCATGACTTGCCAAGAAATAAGCTATTCCCACTCGTCGGCTGTCAGGTATGAAGATCATCTGCCCAGTCTGAGTCACTAAAAGCATATAACTGCAAGCTATCCCCCTTGGTGAAAACAATCCAAGATTCTCTGTATCATGTGGGTAACGAAGAATGCGCTTAATTGCTTGCCAATGCTTAATACTGTATTTGATTGCTAGCCTAGGAAACAACAAACTAGATGTCAAGTCTAGTGTTGCATAGATAGCTAAGACAACCATGTTATGTCAGAGCCTAACCAAGACTGGAGTGCCTAGAGTCAACAGCCCTTGGAAATTCCTGGTAATAAATGGGAAAGCATTTCCATGCATTTTATCATGGGATTGCCACGAACACGCAAGGGTCATGATTCCATATCGGTTGTCGTGGATCGCTTGACAACGATGACTAGATATCTACCTACTAGATCAACCGTTACAGCTAGTCAATTGGCTTAGCAGTTCGTCCACCAATTGTTTCTTTTTTATGGGTTGTCGGCTGACATAGTGCCCAAGACAGGGACACATTTTATGTTAATAGACATCGTTCGCCTAGAGTGTTCTCTATTGGAACGATGGTATATTTGTGTATTCCCACCAAGAGCCTGAGTACAGGACAGGTTAGAAAATTATCCCCCAGATATTGTGGTCCATTCAAGGTTATCCGAAGAATTGGCCAAGTTGCATATGAACTGGAATTATCTCCCAATGTAAGAATTCATCCAATCTTTCATGTCAATAGACTGAAGGAGGTGTTGGGTGCTAAGGATCAAGTAGTAACTCCTCAAGAACTTATAGAGGTTGGAGATTTGACCTTTGTACTGCACGAACCAGAAAGTATTCTTAGATTTTGTGAACGTCAAGTTAGAAATCAGACGATCACGGAATACAAGATTAAGTGGAAGGATCCTGTCGAGGAGCTAACCTTCAAAGAGAGTTTCCAGACTTACGAACTCAGAAGTGACTTCTTAGAGGAAGGGCAGTATGTTATGAGCATGGATCGTATCTAACGAGTGCTTAGGCACATGGGACTAGCTTTGATAGCCTAGGGAAGCTAGGGGCTAGGCAGGCGATTCTCAGGTTGGGTTGCAAGGGCCCAAGGGTTCAATTTTCATTCATGCAAGTCAGAGCAGGTTTAGGTCTTCCTTGCCAGTCTGGATCCTAGATCGTGTCGCGGATGCACACCTTCTTTCTAGCGTAGCTTGGATTCCCAGTGCAGGCCCTATGGGCGCCTCTTGGTGGTATGGGACGCCAGGATGGTTGTGGACTGGATGGATGTAGATGTTCATGCCAGCAGCCAAGCCTGCGGCTCGGGGGGATGCTCGGATTCTACGGGTCATGGACTGTGAGCATCACAATTGGGTGGTGAGCATGCATGCGCCTCTCTTTGTGGGTCTATGATCGATTGTTTGTGCTTGTGTGCAGGTCCGGATTTCCAGAGTGATAGTGGTTGTGTCACAAGGAATCTAGTTTTTCACACTCATACCATGCACATTTAGAAATTAACCTTATATTAGAGAGAGGCTTCATGCAGGCGAGATCACATTGATCTATTGCTCTACACAGGACAACGTTCTTAATCTATTCACCAAGGCACTGCCCAGAGAAAAGTTTGAAGCTTTCCATAAACCTTTAGAATTATTTCCTTTCGGGTTCACACTACCGGTTTGTTAGATTATGAGTAGTGTAAACACACCCTTGGGGAACTTTTCCCTCTAGTTAGGAGGGTTTTCTCTCTAGGGTTAGTTTCCTTTGTAGATGATATTCTTCATTTCTACTATTAGTTGAAACACAACAATTGTTGCATTCTCGATACAACATCACATTTTGGTGTTCTCTTCTCATTCCTAAACACAACAGTTCCCATCCATAATGAAAAGCTAATGTAACTTTAGACCTTATGGTTGTCCATTTGGCAATAGGATCTTCATAATCAAACCTTCATTTAGGTTCTTTGCAATCGTCGATGCTTTGATTTGACTTGTCCTTAAGTTATATGAATTTTTTGTGGCTTCTGACAAAGAATCTTGGCAAAACCGTTTGTTACAAGCATAGGCGGCTTAGTGACAAGATAACTACGACAGACATTGTGACGCATACAAGACATTGCAAAGCATGGACCAAAGTTAATATCATACATTGACAATCATAAATACCTTTGTAAGACTAGAATATATCCAATCATATAAATTTGGATTTTTTGTTGTCCTAAAGTCCAAAAATCTACACAGAAAATAAAATGAGAAAGCGAAAGAGAAGAAAAAAGAGGAAACAAAAACTTTTTGAAAAACAAAAGGAAGGCATACTTAGCTAGCAAAGCAACACTTATGTCATCATTAGTACCCAAGCATAAGCAGCCATACTGGGTTTCTAAAGAAAACCGCGGAGTCTCTCGGGCAAACCCAGAGCTTACTAAAATACATCAAATAAACAAAAGAGAAAGAAAACAAGAAATAAAGAAGAAAGGAAGAACGTGACTATCATACCTGTTTGCGTGTTAGAGGTATGCAACACACCATTCACGTCAACATTACCACCCCAAACTTCTCTCTTTTGTTGGATGTGATCATAATGCATTCTTTCTTCATACAAATCCCTAAGGGCAAGGATGCAATGTAAGATTCTAGATACAAGGTGACTCATAAGGTTCAACATACTAATAAACAACTGCAATATATAATTTTATACTTCCAACTCCTACTAGTTGAAAACATGAAAACCTATACCTAGATGAATCCATGAACATTCCCGAACTCATCCTCTAAAAACAAGATAGTGCAGTTTCAATCTCACGATAGTCACTCATAAGATTGAAAACCATAAACTCCATCATGCATAGCAAGGACTAGCTACTATGACATCCCCACTGACGTCGTAAGCGCCCAATAGTGGGTATAGAGTCTAGACCATAGTATAAAAATATGCTCTCACACATACAAATCCACACACCCGCACATACTTGAGCAACCATTTATACAAAGTCTTCGTACTGAGTTTCTGTCGGCACTCCGGAGGTAAAGGGCAGACTCAACCATGACGAAGGCTAGTTTCAAAACATGAAAACCTACTCATTTTATCCAACTACTACTCATTTTTGTCAAAACATGAAAACGGAGAAGACTAATAAATACTTTGGCTATATGAAAAAGAAAATTAAAAAATTGACTATTTTGTAAGATGCAGTTTAGTTACACACTACAGCCAACAGAATGTCCATGCAATCCATGCATTTCAACTTCCACATTCCTATACCTAGATGAATCCAGAAACATTCCCAAGCTCATCCTCTAAAAACACAACATAGTGCAGTTTCAATCTCACGATAGTCACTCATAAGATTGAAAACCATAAACTTCATCACGCATAGCACGGACTAGCTACTATGACATCCCCACTGACGTCATCAGTGCCCAACAGTGGGTGTAGACCATAGTATAAAAATATGCTCTCACACACACAAATCCACACACCCACACATACTTGAGCATCCTTTTATACAAAGTCTTCATACTACGTTTCTGTCAACACTCCGGAGGTGAAGGGCAAACTCAGCCATGACGAAGGCTAGCACTAAAGGAGAAGGCTAATCAAAAAGTAGTCCGAAATCTCTTCATTCAAGCTACAACTGCTTGTGAAGTCTAAACGATTTCATTTTAGTTTCTCCCAAACAAGCATCTAAATCTAGCAGATAGGGCAACGCACCATTTAAGATAGAAAGTATTATCACTATACCAACAGGCCGCAACTTGGATGAAAACTTCACAAGGTGAAATTTGCATGTCCGTTAATACGGCAGAACCATATAGATGAATCCGGGAACATTCCCGAACTCATCCTCTAAATGAGACAATTTGGGGTCTCTAATATGATAGATATTGTTGGTGGACAGCCAAGGGCCTCCCATTGTTGCCCTATACATCTCTCTCACAAACGGCACCGTGATGTATTTATTTTTTTGTTTTAGACATCACCTTTGGGATATGGGTGTGGCCCCACCCCTTGCCTTTGGTGAACCTGGATACCCTCCATCGCCTCTATACACCTGGCTCTCCAAATATGCCAAGCTGCAATGCTAGCCGAAATCTCCCAAGGCGTGTCTATTGAGGCATGAGCAACTCTGAAAGGAGTGAGGGGAACATCCTGTAGGCAACAAGACTCCACTAAGCGTCGCCGTACAATGAAAGCTGGATCTGAATCACGTCCCTCCAAAAACACCTATGGGCCAGTAAGAGATAACCAAGCCATTGAACCCCAAGTCATATAGAAAGGTGATGCATGAAAGATGCTAAATGTCACGAGGACGTGAAAAGTGATGTAAAGTATCTTCGTAACTCAACCTACACTTACCCAAGGTTAACCATGGTTAAGTGTTGTAATGGTTTAGCCGTGAGCGACTGGCTAGAGGAAGTGCATACTTCCTAGAAGTTCCTAAGGGCAAAGTCTAGGTGCACCACCAGGTCCTAGGGGCAAGGCAAAGGCTTTAAAAGAGGGGTCTAAAAGTTGGGCCCAAGGACAACCAACGTTGTCCTTGGTATGGGGTTAGGACTTTAATGAAGGGAAAAATGGCAAGGAGGAGATGCCATTTGTCATGCATGTGTATGCATGCCCTTCCCCCACCTTCCATCTCTCTCCCCTCACTCTCCCACAGCTGTTGGACGTTTTCAGTTGTTCTTGTGCAGTTTTTGAGCTGTTTGAGCTGTTTCAAGCCTGTTTTCAGCCATTTTAAGCCGTTTTAAGCCTATTTTGACTGTTCCAAGGCTATTACGCACTTCTAGAGAGTGCCAGAAGTCATTTCTGAACTTTTTGAAAATTTTCGTATGGACTGTATGGACGTCTGTTCGGTTGTATGGAATCGATACATACGTGTTCAGCTGCTCCAGCAGGTGCCTTGGGTTGTCTTTTGCTGTGCTGGACCTTTGGGCACATGTTTCTAGCTGCGTGGTGGCTTCTGGAGCTGTTCTGGAGCTGTTCTTGACCAATGCAGGCTACAGGAGGAACTTTCCCTACTGCTTTTGGCACCCTCTCTTAGGAGGACTCAGGCACAGATCTCGAGGCAATGATTGCGGGACAGATTTGTGAACCATCTTTCCTCTACAGCTCTTTCTTGTTCACCCTCCGCTCTCTACCTTCATTTCTCTCTTCTCCTAATTGTTGGAAGACACTTGCACCCTGCGGGGAGCCTGGACAGAGGATAGGTGTGAGGAAGAAACTCACCCCTCTGCCACAGACAGTGGGAGTTGGTTCCAGGTTCTGTTTTTCCTTGTTCTTTCTTGCTTTGCAGCTATAATATCTCCCACATTGAGATCAGTCAAGGATAGTCCCAGACCTCTGTCATCAAGTGAACCATCTGTCTCGTATGCTCAAAAATTGCCACCCTGTTTGCTCCTTTGGTGCATGTGATAGCCTTGAGGCTGCCTTGAGCTCACTTTGCCAGTGGTTTGAATGACTGAATGCCTCTAAGTTGTGTCAGATCAAAAGTGAATGCCTGAATATGCCTTGCTAGTGGAAATTCTAGTGGTGCACTTGGATTAGATGCCTTGAAGACAAGTAGAGGATTTGCAAAGAGGAACAGGGCAGGGTTGAACCCTTGTTATAAAGCATTTCCATTCAGAAGCATTAAATAAATACCGTAAGGGGCGCCAAGGCATTTGGGGCCAGTGGGTGCACTGTGTACTATTTTCATTGAGCAGGGGCATTCTAGCCTCACCTTTGTTGTTCTTAAAGCTTGTTTCTAAGTTGTGCTAGGTGATTGAAGTGACTGAAGCTTGCATTGTGGCCATTTATGAAGTTTATGACTGAGTAGAAGATCACTGCCCTTTTATTTATCGAAGGCCGATTTCACTGAAAATCCTAGCAACACCTTTCCAGATCGTCCTCGCCTGTCTGCACTCCCAAAGGCAATGCTGTACTGACTCAACTGCCATGTGACAACGAGGACAAGTAGGGTCAGCCCTGAACCTGGATCTCCACAAGTTCACTGCAATCCCTCCATGAATAGAAAGCCAAAAGAAAAGAGTGATCTTTCTATTCCTGAGCGATTTCCAAAGCCTATGCCAAAAGTTCTTCCGCACAGTTGCGGAAATCTGAAAACTATCCCAATGTGGCGCTCTGGAGGGCCTCCAACCTCTACTGTTGAGCCGAAACCTCTGGGCATTTTTAACTGTGTAGCAAGAGAAGGGAAATCTCTTCTCTCGATGCCCCTCAACAATCCATTTCCACTCGCTAGGTCCCACTACAAGAACCTAATAGGGGAACCACCATATAGCCAGAGTCTCCAAGACCCCAGCGCAAGGAGAATAGGATCAGGGTCAAGATACCACTGTGAATCCCTGCCCCACTCCATGAATCCTGCGATCCTGACAGGCTGAAATGCAACCTCCAAAAGAATATCATCAGAAGATCTGATAAGTCTGCCTCCCGACCGAACATCAAAGACAAGGGTATCCTCAAGTGCATCCTGCAATGCAATGATCTGTAATGGAACGCCCGTCCCTGAGAACGCTCAGCCATATTTATTCACAGCACCACTCGCAAATACCTCTGTCAAATAGTCACAATCACACCAACTGCAAGCCAGAAAGAAGCAGTCATAATTATTTCCGATCCACATCACTTGTTGTTGGATGTGTCAATGTTGGTAGAGGAGGGAGCACAAATGGCTCGAGCCATAGGTGGGAGTTCTTGAAGATACTGGCAGTGAGGATAGTGAAGACTAGGTTATGGATAAAAGCATACTCTGGCTCATGCAATATGAGATATTCCTACCCATATATTCAAAAAAGCATCGATAAAAGTGTCAAAAAATTGCTTTACAATTTGACACTTTGTGTGTCATTGATGGGTAAGAGACTTTGCACGGCTCTTAATCTTACTCACATGAAGGCTTTTGCAAAGTATCATACCCATTGGATATCTTTTGCATGGTTGGGCATGCATACTTCTTTGTTTCTTACCACACATCATGCATGAGCACCTTATGGACAGAGAGAGAATCCAAGCAAATAGCAGAAGCAAAATCCCTATCAAGACATGAATTTACATACGCAAAACTAACAGCAAGAAAAAGCGCACAGCAATGAAATGGAGGATAGATGATCAAACAAGAAAGGGACGTGTCCAAGGAGGGCACTTACCACGGTTCACTTAGGGAGAGAACACCCTAGATGGGGTTTGCGCAATAGAGCCAAGAAGGACAGAGATGTAGGGAACAGGGGTCACACAAGGAATTTTCCACAGCCGAGAGGCTTTCAAGGTGGTCACGCAGCAAGATATGAAAGTTGCCTAAGAGAACCACGCGTAGGGTCTCAAAAAATGACGCAAACGGAATGAGAGAACCCCAAAGGGGTCACACCGTAGGCAATGAGCACCCCTAGTAGTGCCTGAGAGAGAGAATCCCCATAGCTCACCTCACAAACCTCACCACACCAAGCCATCGTGTGTGCATGCCGGCACACACACATACATGCTTTTTTTTGTGAAATCTTTCTTTTATAGTACAAAAAACAATGCCCAGATAGGGGACATGCAACTACAACATCAGATTGGTCTCATTATATGACAAGATCCCAAGCGTGTTGGCAGTCTAAGAGCGATTGCCGTAAAGATGCCCAAAAAACTGATACTTGGCAACGGACCCTATGGTTTTGGTCCTTCCATAGAGTATATAGTGCCCAATAGCGAACCCATTTTAAGAATAGATCATACCCCTTCTGACGGGGTGAATCCGAAACACGTAGAAAAGCCTGCCAAAGCAAGCACTAGAAAAACGTGCCTAAAGATATTGCTGCCGTAGAAACAACAAGAAGTCACAAGTTTCATGGCAATGCCAAAAAAGATGAGGCATAGACTCCCACAGGGATAGGCATCAGCGACAAGTAGTAGAAGCGATATGTCAATGTGCCAAGATTAGTCTAAACGGAAGCACCCCAAGCAAAACTCGCCATAAGAAAATCTATTGACAGAGGAGGACTTTGCAAGCCCGAATTTGCAGCAACCTTTTCCTCCACCACCTAGAAGTACAATCATAGACCAGATATGATTTGCATCCGTAGACCCAAGGAGGAGGCAGCAAAATCTTGTACAACTTTGCAACAGTGACATCAAGCACCAACAACGAATGACAAGAAGGATCATCCGAGTGAAGGGTCCAGTCCTTGAGGTGGTGCATGCTTCAACACGAGATATTGGCTCAAAGCCATGAAGCATATGTGACAATATGTAGCATAGGCATCTATAATGCTGTTCAAACCAAACTGTCTAACTACTTCAGGAAAGATAACATCATACCAACATCATCAAGCACATTATCCACTAGGTGTAACACTTTTGCCCAAATAAAATAACAGCAGTGAGGCTCCTACAAGGTCAATGGTTGTACAAACACCTGTGACCAATGAAAGTACTCAGCACACAAAGAGTTTCCAACAAGGGCATTCCTGCCTTTCCGTTTAAGATGAGAGAGTATGTGCTTCCAGACAGAAAGCATGCGAGTGACAAAAGGGCATCCCTTAACTCTGCCATCAATGTGTCCTTAGGAGAAAATCCCAATGAGTAGGCTATCAATGACCAAATGCAACAGTAGACAAATGCAAAAGCAAGTGATGCATCATACACCATGGCTAATCCCTGCATAAACTAAAGCATCATTTTCCCCATATGTGGTAAAATGTACATATAAATATTCAGAACATTCAATCCCCCATGCATCTTTGGCGAGCAAAGATGATCCATAGAAAGTAAGCTGAGGGCTTTACCGCTATGATGCGACCACCAGAAAAGCTTCGTAATAGCGGACATGAAACACGAGATATCCTGCTTTGCAAACGGAAATGGGTTCTATATTCAGCTCTAGGAAGGGTCAACCAGCAGCAATTTCACCTTGATTTGCAGCAGGGGAAGGGCACAAGGTGGTCAATGGACAGCCATGAGGAGGAGGGTGGCAATAGGAGCAAGATTGGGGTGGGTAGTAGCAGCAGGGGGCTCTAGGAAGTTGCACGACCAGCCTTGCAGGGCAATAGCCTATTGCTACAAGAGGAATGAGCAATGGAATGAAGGAGGCTTCTATTTATGTAGAGGATGTTGAGGACGTTGCAGTGAGGCTCATCCACAGATGAGGGAGTGACATGCACAGTCTACATGATGCCTTTTGCTGAGATCCTTCCCTTTTCCTCAACTTTAAAGTTGTGGCCACATGATTTGGTGGCATCTTTCACCTTGAAACGAGCTTCAATTTGCATGGCCTGATTAGGAGACAGAAATGGACTATCATATTCTGTCATGCAGACATTACAGCATGCGACTGGGAAACAACATACCCATCTTGTTTAGCATAATAGCTAGCATGGGTCTGAGCCAACTATGCCCATGAATAGGTCCAGCTACCATCCACATTTTTTAACCTGGCAAATAGTGTCACTTGGCCTCTTACAATGCAAACTTTCAAAAAATCCTTGGAGGAGCAGCCTTTATCAGTGAAATCCCTCTGCTCAACCCTGGTTTCCCAGTTCTCAACCTTTGTACGGCCAATACATTGTAAAAAATGTCTAGCCTGACATAGGCAAATAGCCTCAGCATTAGATAATTCCTGAAAGTGACTGAATTTTTTAGCCTTGGCAACATTCTCCCTCAGAGTATGCAATATCAATGTGACAGTGTGCCAAAAGAGAGCAATGGCATCATGCACCATGTCTTTGTATGCCTCATGATGCAAGTAGCTATTATTTACAATAAACAGCCTTTTATCCAGCAGCCTGTCATTTTTCACTTCTTGAAAAGACAGCTTTAACCAAAGTGGAGCATGATATGAATGCGGGAATGCATCATCAGCCGACATATAGCAAGTGGATGCATCATATCATTGCCCATTAAGCATATACCAACAATCCAACTAGGCCAAGTAAGCCGACTGCGCATTATGCTGAAAAGTATAGCTAGGAAGCAAAGCCCGCGTGGCTTCCCAAATGTTGGCAAGACCCAACTGGAGTAGTTGAGTCCACTGCACACGCTTTGAGGCTAGCAAGTGTGTATGACCAGACGTATAGTCTCCTGGCTGCAGAGAATTATTGAAATCCCCACAAAAAAATGCATCGTGGTTCCAACCATATTGCTGCATAGCCTGCGAGATTAATGCTCTATGATGCAAGGTTTGTGTTGCATAAATAAAGGCAAATCCAATCATCTCTCTTTGCAGAAGACATTGCATGACAATCCATCGAACTTCTCGGCCATTGAAGGCCACAACAGGCTGAAGGGCATGTCTCACAAGAACTACCATGCTAGAAAACGAGTCGCATAGAAAATATGATATCCTGCAAAGCGCCGTGTCTGGCCTACATAACCATGCTAATTATAACGACGGCCACTTACATCCCCATACAATTTTCCATTTTCATAAGTCACAAAACACCTATACATTGTAAGTCAAGCATTTTATTTGTGCCAGCATATTCACAAATATGTATACACTCTATCACACAAAGGAGCACAATCAAGACTGCAGGCAACAGATGGTACATGCCTTGGCTTAGTCTCCCACCCGAGACTATCCATTGCTGATTAGGCATTGCTGTCCGGTGTGGGTAGAAGTTGTGGATGTTTCCCAACGCTCGAAGAAACTCTTGCAAAAAATTGCAGCATCGTTGGGAAAGGTGGTGTGTGTGCACCCCAGAAAAATGTGAATTCTAATAGATTTTGCATATTGTGAGACATGGATGTCCCCACACGGTGTCCCATCAGAATCATGTCTTGGATCCTGTGGTAGACACATAATAAAGAGGAGAATCTTCCAAAAGCATTTGCTTATGTTGTTCATCTACCATAATAACTTCCAAAAACCGCTTGGTTGCATAATGCACTTTTTACACAAAACAACCCCAAGGTACACGTCAGCCAATATTCCACATCTACTACAACAGGCATTCGACCTGGGGAAAAGATCAAAATATATCCTGACCGGATCCACAATTTCATCAACCTCAACTGTGATGGCCACTATTGGGAGGACAGGCTCCTTCAAATCTTTCCTAGCGTCTTCAACGCCCTCATACATAACCTCAAAAACCAATTGTGCATCGTGCAAGACATGAACAGGACCATCCAAACCCACTACATACTTCTGCTTCTTATTCTGAGAGACTCTTTCTCTGCTATATGTCTTGATTGGCAGCCATCTTTACATACAAAGACTCCTCAAACAGAGATAACTACACACAGTCTGGGAACAACAAGGTATGAGAGGGTATAAACAGCAGATTCCAGAGACCAGCACACAGCAAGCAGAAAAAAGCAAGGAAAATCGGCTCAAAGCAGAGCATAAGAAGGATGCTGCAGGGCGAGTATAATAAGGTGCTGCACCAAAACTACTCAAATCAGGGGTAAAAGAGGGCTGTGGGGATGCGAAAATGTGCAGACAGCAGAGAGAAACAGGAAAAGGAAAACCCCCTCTGAATTCAAGTATGAAAAGACTCCAAAAGCACACCAAAAGTGCCCCTAACACACACACACACACAGAGCAGTCCATACTCACACACACAGTGAGCAGCAGGAAAAAGGGAAAAAGGGAGGACAGTTCACATGAGAGGGAAAGCAGGCTGGCGATGCTTGCAAGGAGTCCCAAGGATTGCTGTGTGCCGACCTGTAGGCACCAAGGGAGGGCCGTACAGCAAAGGAAGCAAGAAGAGGCTATCCCAAGGGACTCGCGACAGGGCTGTTCAGAAGCTGAAGAGATGGCAAAGAAGGAGGGCATCGCAGACATCACACACGCGCACGCACACACACATGGCTGAGTCTGCTTATACTATGGTCTACACCCACTGTTGGATGCTGATGACGTCAATGGGGATGTCATAGTAGCTAGTCCCTGCTATGCATGATAGAGTTTATGGTTTTCAACCTTGTGAGTGACTATCATGAGATTCGCTCTATGGCTGATGTGATTCATGATGAAGGTACCATTATATCTTTTCCTTTCGCTACCAGACAATATGGTTTAGGGATGCATTATCGCCCTCTATGGCAAAATATTACTCAAATGCTTTCTTTGCACACAAAATAATTACTCAAATGCTTTAGACTTTTCTGCTTGTGCCACCACTTAAGCTTGAGGATAGGCTTGAAGATTAGACTCTTCATTCCTCCCCGGGTTCATCAGCCTATCCCTTGAGGCTGTCCCATATTACGGTACCTACCTTGTATAAAGTTTTGCTACCCCCACCTTGGATTTCAGATAAGGCAAATCAACTCTGGCATATGAATCACCCGACAAAGTGGTGGCGGAAGAGATTGCGACAACTTTGGAGTTCAAAGTTCCTCTTCAACAGCACGTTTTTTTGTGGTGGGTGACGCTCGGGGTTCTTCCATCTAGGCAACTCTTGGCACGAAGACATATTGCTCCAGTTATTTGTCACAAATATTTGGCTCCAAGGGAATCTGTGCCTCATCTCCTTTGGCATTGTCCACACACTCGTGATTTCTTGGATCTCCTTCCGTAGCTTTGGAGAGCTAGATTTTCTACTGCTACCTTTGGGAAGCATTTCTAGCTTTTTGGAATTCACCCATAAGGTAGCATTTTCCAAAAGCAAATGAAAAACCATCAATTGGGTTCGTTACAAGGCCCTCTAGACTCTATGGAAGGATCGAAATCATAGAGTCTTTCGTGACCCTACGTTTTACTTTCCCTTTTTTTCTACGCTCTCTGCAGCAATCTTTCTTTGATTCTCATTATATATATACCTAGATGAATCCAATAACATTCCCAAACTCATCCTCTAAAAACACAACATAGTATAGTTTCAATCTCATGATAGTCACTCATAAGATTGAAAACTATAAATTCTATCACGCATAACAAGGACTAGCTACTATGACATCCCCACTAACGTCATTAGCACCCAACAGTGGGTGTAGACCATAGTATAAAACAATGCTCTCACACATACAAATCCACATAGCCACACATACTTGAGCATCCATTTATACAAAGTCTTCATACTGAGTTTCTGTCAACACTCCGGAGGTGAAGGGCAGACTCAGCCATGACGAACGCTAGCACTAAAGGAGAAGGCTAATCAAAAAGTAGTCCAAAATCTCTTCATTCAAGCTACAACTGCTTGTGAAGTCTAAATGATTTTACTTTAGTCTCTTCCAAACGGGCATCTAAATCAAGCTGATAGGGCAACGCACCATTTAAGATAGAAACAATTATCGCAATACCAGTAGGCCGCAACATGGCGAAAAATTCACAAGATGAAATTTGCATGTCCACTAATATGGCAGAAGCATATATCTAGATGAATCCAAGAACATTCCCAAACTCACCCTCTAAAAACACAACATAGTGCAGTTTCAATCTCATGATAGTCACTCATAAGGTTGAAAACCATAAACTCCATCACGCATAACAGGGACTAGCTACTATGACATGCCTACTGACGTCATCAGTCCCCCAACAGTGGGTGTAGACCATAGTATTAAAAAAATGCTCTCACACTCCCACACCCACACATACTTGAGCATCCATTTATACAAAGTCTTCATACTGAGTTTCTATCGGCACTCTGGAGGTAAATGGAAGACTTAGCCATGACGAAGGCTAGCATTAAAGGAGAAGGCTAATCAAAAAGTATTCCAAAATCTCTTCATTCAACCTACAACTGCTTGTGAAGTCTAAATGATTTCATTTTAGTTTCTCCCAAACGAGCATCTAAATCTAGCTGATTACAATGTACACTTGTCATATACTGAGATCTTTTGTTAAAGTAATGTTGATCTCCTCATTATATAGACTACAATGTACACTTGTCATATACTGAGATCTTCTATTGAAGTAATGTTGAGCTCCTCATTCAGGGGAAGCTTCCGTGTAATATAAAGCATCAAAAATTTCACCAATATGTGTGTGTGTGTGTGTGTGTGTGTGTGTGTGTCTCTCTCTCTCTCTCTCTCTCTCTCTCTCTCTCTCTCTCTCTCTATATATATATATATATGTGTGTGTGTGTGTGTGTGTGTGTGTGTGTGTGTGTGTGTGGTATCAGGTCTGTCGTCGTAGGTTTGTCGGGCGTAGGTCTGACGTAGGTCTTCGTAGGTCCGTTGTAGGTCTCTCTCTGCGTCCGTCATAGGTCATAGCCAAGTCGGGCGTAGCACGACTCACACGAGGGCGTAGTGCTTTGGCTAGACTAGAGCGGCAGTGTTTCCAAGCGCACTTCCAAGATCCACCGACGAAGGGCTAGCTTTTCGACACAGTAGTGCGGCCGACTGTCATGTATGCAGCACCTTTCTGGGGTGCGATCTTCCGAGGACAGACTGGAGGAACTTCGAGCGGCTACAAGTGACGATGGGATCCAGGATGACCCGATCTAAGCCCTCAATTCCACATGTAAGAGTACAGGCAGAGTTCGCCATGACACCTCTCCAGGTTGATGCCATCTTTCAGACAGTGACTTTCATCCACAGAGTCTGGGACTTACCCCATTGGAGACTTCCGAGGTTGGCCCTAGAGTCATCCAGACGACTTGCAGAGAGCGAGGCAGACACATGGTATGCACGCATATCTACATGGCTTGCCAGGCACAATATCCAGATGGACAGGCTTCCGCCCTTTCAGTACAACATGGATGCACCTCCTGAGTCGATCCCGCACAATGAGATCAACCGTATCATACGGTTAGACCTTCTCCAGCTTCACACATCCCGGACTTTGGGAGGGACCAGGAGCTTCCCACCAAGAGTCGGATCCAAGACCCAGTTTTATCGCGACCACTTCCTGAGAGTATCAGAGGAGGTATTCATTATCAGACCCCAGTATCTTGAGGATAGAGGAGCATCTCACGCACCGAGGATTGCCATTGGTCAGATGCGGGTTTCATCCCATCAGCTGAGGCTTGAGGCAGGGAGAGCAGCGGGTATACCTAGAGAGTAGCGGGTCGGCACGCTATGTACGTTGGGGGGGGTTGAGGCAGAGGAGCATTTTCTTTGTGTTTGCCCAGCCTACTACGAGATTCGGGGACGCTACCACTGTCTCTACCTAGAGGAGAGTGGCTTCGGTCCCTTGTCACAACTGATCCATTTCCATGACTAGGTCTGTATCAGGCTTTATCTGATGGAGATGCGGCGACACAAGGAGATACTTCTACGATAGATCAGAGAGCAGTAGGGGATGGTCAGACCACTACAGGACATAGAGGGTGATCGGGCACAACGACACGTCACAGACTTCTATACATTTGAGTCAGCCCTCGAACACAGTGGAGTGGAGGAAGAGGAGCTAGCCCATATGAGAGCAGCCTGGATGAGCAGCCGGCACAATACCACCAAGAGAGGGGCGCAGAGGCCACATGTGCGACAGAGAGCCCCCAGAGTACACTCTATTGAGGCCGACCTATCACAACTTTCCTCAGGGGAGACCGACAGAGACGAGGGGTCACTCTAGACATAGCCCAAAGAGTCTAGAGAGCAAGGAAACCGCGCCCCCCACCCCAGCATGAGACAGCTTGACAGACGCAAATACGAGACATTTTGCAGCCCACCAAAGAGCCATCACTATACTAGGCTTCCGTTTCGTCCTAGCACCTGGATAGATTGATTGATATGATTATGATTATGATTCTGTTAGTATAGACTAGTACTCAGTAGTACTCAGCAAGGGTCCTAGCATACCCTTTGCTTCAGCCCATTAAGGCTTGTATGAGTTTGCTATTCTGTGCACTTTGTCCCATAGACCCGCGAGGTCTCTCATGGACGTTAATATATCTTTCTTTCTTTCTTTCTGTGTATGTGTGTGTGTGTGTGTGTGTGTGTGTATCTATCTCTATTGGAAACTGGCAACCTGGCCTTTGCACGTTCGTCTTCGAATAGTGCAGTCCATCCTTGTGGCATATATTCAATTTTACTTGCCATTGATCATGTTCACTAAGGCAGATCTTACATCTTTCATGTCTGTCTTTATGGAACTCTTCTCGCGATCCAAACATGGCAGAAAAAGTCTTAGGCTGCTTTCAATGCATCACATTTGTTCTCCCAAGATGCATGGTGGATTGAACATCATGGATATTCATGTGCATATTATTGCCCACAGGGGAAAATGTTGCTGCAATTTCTACAAGGTGATCAGCCTTGGGCTCTTATGATTAGGACTCTGGTCACTCATATCAGTATTTATGCGTTTGGTCATTGGCAACTCAATCACTGGGATTTCTTTTTTGGCTGCACTGATGGCACTTTACCTGGATGCCCTTTTGTCTCCCGCTTGCTTCTTGACAAGAAGCATGTTCTTTCTCATCTGGAATGTAATAGACGGCAATCTTTGCTTGGAAATTCTCTAAGAGCTGAAAGCATTCACTGGTCGAAAGTCTTTCAGCCTCCCTTGGCTTTACAGAAACCTCGACGTTCCTACTTTGTCTCGTTTAAAGGCATCACCTCGGTTGCTGATGTTATAGATGATGCTGGTACTGTGCTCCCCTTTTCTCTAGCAGCTACTACATATGGATTGGGCTCTCATTATCGTCCTTTGTGGCGACAAATTACTTCTATGCTTTCGCCCTTTGTTCCGATTCTTCCTTTGGAACTCCAGGACCGACTGAAAGATTGGACTTTGACTTCTCCAGGGTCCTCTTCTCGTCCTTTGAGGCTATCTCAGATTACTGTACCTGCCTTGTATAAAATCCTTTTGCCTCAACCTTGGGTTTCCGAGAGAGGTGATTCTGTTTGGCGAATGCATCGCCCAGCCAAGTGGTGGAGAAAAAGATTACAGCAACTTTGGGCCTATAAAGTACCGCTTCGGCAACAGGTTTTCTTTTGGCGAGTTCTTTTGGGAGTGTTTCCATCTGGATAGCTATTAGCTCATCGACACATTGCTCCTGCACTTTGCCATAGATATTCTGCTTCTTCGGAGACTGTACCTCACTTGTTTTGGCACTGTCTGTGCTCTTGTGAGTTTTTTGACCTGCTTCAACAGCACCTACGAGCGAGATTCCCATCTGTTCCGTTTGGGAAGTTCTTCTGGCTATTTGGGTTTCATCCATCCAGCAGACCGGAGTTTCATCTTTTCTTCGTTTGGGTTCGCTACTCGGCACTATGGACTTTCTGGACATATAGGAATTGTAAAGTCTTTGGTGATCCTACTTTCTCTCTGTTTGGCTTGATGGAGGAGATTAAACCGCCAACGAAGGAGCCAGCTAGCAGTGCAAGACCAAGACAGCCTCAATCGATGCGCTCTGCAGCATAGATCATGAGGTCTTTTTGGCATATACTGAAATTTTCAGTTGATGTAATTGTGGCACCTTTTTTTGAGGTTGCTAACTCATATAATATAATCAATCAAAGATTTCACCAAAAAAAAGTGTGTCTGTCTGTCTCTGTGCGCGCGCACGTGTGTGTGTGTGTGTGGCCAGCATTGTGCATGCGTGCGTGCGTGCGTGTGTGTGTGTAGCCAACATTTAGAGGAAGCTTCCATGTAATATAAAGCATCAAAAATTTATGAGTTCGCTATTCTGTGCACTTTGTCCCATAGGCCCGTGAGGTCTCCCGTGGACGTTAATATATCTTTCTTTCCTTCTTTTTGTGTGTGTGTGTGTGTGTGTCTCTGTGCGCGCGCGTGTGTGTGTGTGGCCAGCATCGTGCATGCCTGCATGCGTGCGTGCGTGTGTGTGTGTGTGGCCAGCATTCAGAGGAAGCTTCCATGTAATATAAAGCATCAAAAATTTCACCAAAAAATCTCTCTCTCTCTCTCTCTCTCTCTCTCTCTCTCTATGTGTGTGTGTGTGTCTATCTCAGTCTTCGTGCGCGCGCGCACGTGTGTGTGTGTGTGTCTAGTGGTTGCTCTAAATGATTGTCAAGGTAGATGGTTGATTATCCAATGTCTTATACAGGAGGAAGTTTTTGAGTTTGCTTCAATTTATGCGCCACAATCCTCTCATATCAAAGGTTTGATTTGGGCTGATATGCAAAGTTATCCCTGGAAACAACATGCATTTATTTGTGGAGATTTTGATAGTGCTCCTCAACCAGGTGATAACACATCAGGTCATACTCATATGTAGCATCTGAGCATCAGCATTGGTCTGCTTTATTGACTCAGCTCCCTCTTATTGATTTGTGGAAAGAATCACAGCCTATGCTGCCTGGTTTTACCTTTCAACATAATGCTCAGTCTGCTTATCGGGCACGTTTCGATAGATGGTATAGAGTTGATCCTCAGTATTATGATTCTCTCACTGTCAATTTATGGGTGGATTACACATTCACACATTCTGATCATGCCCTTTTGTGGTTGAGGATTGCTCTCCATGAGATACCTGATGACAGGCTTGTTCACAAAAGATTGCTTCTTGTCAACAACAGTTATTTGCAGCATGAAGCATACAAGAATCTAGTTAAAGATGCGCTTCAGCCACTATCTCGACAGGCTACCATTGGTATTGATTTTGCCTAGGAAGCCTTTGTTACATGAATGCAAGCTGTCATTCATAATTATGAAAAAAGTTATATGAAGACCTTGAGGGATAATGTTGCTCAGGCAAAATCTCAGTGTCAGTCTTTGACAGAGTTGAGTCACCTCAGGAGTCTTTCTTATCAAGAAAATCAGATTTTATGCCAGGCAAAATATTATTTGCAATGCAATGACAATAGGAAAATAGCTAAATGGGAAACACGTGCAAGACAGAGAGCCTTTTTGGATAAAGGCTGCTCCTCTAAAGCCTATTTTAAAGGGCTGCCCTACAGAAGGTCTTCTCAAAATATTTGCAGGGCTTTGTTATCAGATGGTGTTTGCACTTCTTCCAGGGCAGAGCTTGCTGCAGCTTGTGTTCGACATTTTTCTTCTCAGTTTGGAAAAGCAGATTTACCCTCACAAGAGGTTATTACAGAGAGAGGAAAATTATTACATGTCATTCCAATTGTCTCTTTGCGCCTTGGACTGAACTAGAACTAAATGATGCTGTTAAATCCTGTGGTAGATGGAAATCTCCTGGTTGGGATGGTCTCACGGTGGAATTTTTCTTGGCATTTTGGGATCTGCTGAAAATGCCTTTGCTGCAAATGATTTATACTGCTTCGCAGAATCAATGTATGCTGGCTGATTGGAAGAAAGGGTTGGTTAAAATTCTTCCCAAGAAGCCCATTTGTGAGTCCTTAGCTGATTGGAGGCCCATTACTTTGATGCCGATAATATATAAGATCATCACCAAAATGGTGGTTGATCGGATAAAGGAATATTTACATGATGGCCTGCACCCAGCACAGTATGGATTTATTCCACCATGCCATATTACTGATAACATTGCAAATTCTTATGTTGGAATTGAGTATGCCAAGTATACACAGCAGGATGTGCTTATTCTGTAGGTAGGTATTGCAAAGGCATTTGACACCATTCAATGGGACTTTATAGCTCAAACCATCCAGGCTCTGGAATTTAGTCAAAAATTGCAGCATGTTATCTTTTGGCTTTATCTGGATGCCATTGATTTTTTTCACTAAGAAGGATTTGTCTTCCTTCATGTCCACCATTATGGAAATTTTCTGGCGGTCAAAGCATGGCAAGAAAATCTTGTAGATTCTTCTAGTACAAAGATTGTGCTCTCCCAAATTGCATGGAGGGTTCAATATTCTTAATATACATGTGCACATTTTAGCTCATAAAGGCAAGATGATGCTTCAGTTTCTTCAAGATTATCAGCATTGGGCTGCTATAATGCGTTCCTTACTGGTTAACATCACCACTACTACATTTGGTTTTTGGCAACCCACACAGTGGGATTTTCTTCTGGGCTGTATTTAAGGCAAAATCAACGGTTGCCCTATGGTTTCTCAGATGTCTTTTGCTTGAGACTCTTTACAAGGTAACTCTTTGCGAGCTGAGAGCACTCACGGGCTTTCTCTACTCCCTTGGCTTTGCAGGAGCCTCGACGCTCTTATTTTCTTAATTCAAAAGGGATTTCAGTTGTTGCAGATGTTATCAATGATGATGGCATTATTTTATCTTTCCCTTTGGCTGCTGCAAAATATGGTTTGGGCATGCACGTCCAGTATGGCAGGTCATTTCTCGAATGGTTCAGCCATTTCAGCCAGTACCGCCATTAGAGTTTCGAGACAAGCTTTAGGAATGGACTCTTCTTCCTTTATATTCATCTATTCGTCCTTTGAAGCTGTCTCATATCACAGTCTCTTCTTTATATAAAGTTTTGTTATCACCACCTTGGGTGTCAGACAGAGCTAATCCGATCTGGGCATTGCACTATCCACTCAATTGGTGGAGAAAGAGATTAAAGCAGATTTGGCACTCTAAGCTTCCTTTACGCCAACAAGTTTTTTTATGGCATGTTCTACTACCGGTTATACCATCATGACAGCTTTTATCTAGCAGACGTATTGCTCCTGCTATCTGTCATCGGTGTTTAGCACCCCGGGAATCTGTATCTCATATCTTTTGGAATTGCTCTGAGACATAGAATTTCTTGGGTATTCTTCGCGACAGATTGAGATTGAGATTCTCTCATGCTGTTTTTGGCAAGCATTTTTTGTGGATATATCCCAAACGACCATATTTTGATTTGTTCTTTACCTAGGTTCGCTACTAGGCACTCTGGACTCTCTGAAAAGCTAGAAATCACAGAGTCTTTGGTGATCCAGTATTTTCTACTTTTGTCTTTTTCCGTCGTTCCTTGCAACAATCGCTCTTTGATTGTTTGCAAACTCACTGCATAGATCAGGATGTATATTTGTCCTACATGGACATCTTTGCTTGATGTACTATTTCCGCTTACCAGTTCCCAAGATCTGGGTTTTTTGTTCAGTCGCTCTCTTCCTACAGAGTCTCTCCTTCACACTATTTCTTAAGAGCAGCAGCTTGGTGTTTGCCTCTATTTTATGGGACGAATCATGAATCCAGTTTCGTTGCATGCTTTGACTTCGACTGCAGTTAGTGTTGAATGAATTGGCTCCTTTGTTTTTCTGGGAAAAGGCTTTTACTAAGCTACTTGTGCTGATGTAGACACGGTGTATAAGCTCGTAAACATGGGAGGCGTCCCTGGTTCAGGATTTTGGATCAATTGCGCTTTGCTCTAGTAGGCCCTGGATCACCTAAGACTGGCCCCTGGGTAAAAACGAATTTCTCTAGCACACCTTGGATCACCTGTAACTAGCCCCAGGGTAGAAACGAATTTCCCTAGCAGGCTCTAGATCGCCTGAAACTGACCCCTGGGTAAAAACGAATTTCCCTGGCAGGCTCTGGATCACCTGAAACTGACCCCTGGGTAAAAACGAATTTCCCTGGCAGGCTCTGGATCACCTGAAACTGGCCCTTGGGTAAAAACAAATTTCCTTGGCAGGATCTGGATCACCTGAAACTGGCCCACGGGTAAAAACGAATTTCCTTGGCAGGCTCTGGATCACCTGAAACTGGCCCCTGGGTAAAAACAAATTTCCTTGGCAGGCTCTGGATCACCTGGTAAAAAGCAATTTGACTCTAGCAGCACCTGGCAGGCTCTGGCAGCTCCAAACTGATGATCTGGCTTCTCTGGAATTGATTTTGGTCAACTGCATCTAAAAGAAGGACTCCCCCCCCCCCTTTTTAAGCCCTAGGCTTCAAATTTTTAATTGCACCACTCTTTTTGGCTCCTAAAAGCAGTTTTTAATTGGACCACTCTTTTGGCCCCCCTGTTGCACACTTTGGCCCTAGGAGCATGATTTAGGCATTTTCTCTAAATATCAGAGAACCCATGGAGGCCACGGTGACTGAAGGACAACTGGAATTGCCTAGTAAATGGGCGCACATTCACTATTCCCAAGGGCCCACTAGGAATTTCAATTCCCCACATCCCGCCCCATGGCCGGACCCTCGCGTCCCAGAGGCTCAAAGTAGTCACGCGCAAATTACAAGCTTTGTCTTGCAGTTGTTCAGCCGTGTTTGGCTGGTTGGGCACTTGGTTTTGTGATTGCAGGAGTGGTTCAGAAAGTGGATGCTATTGGGGTCTCTGTTGCATGCTTTGGTTGGCTGAGGATACAAGACTGTCTAGTGACTAGATGCCGTTCACTGTTTGAAGTTGAGTAGGGAATTACAGGGTGGGTTGGACGGAGAGTCTGTGGGCGTTGGTTTGCCTGTGGTGCAGCTTCCCAGAGACCTTTGTAATCAGCCGCTTGGCTTCAAATGAATGTTAAATAAATACCGCAAGGGGCGCCAACGTTTGGGGCCAATCGGTGTCCTTGTTTCTGAGTAGGAGCGTTCTAGCTCCCCTGTGATTTGTTTTGTGGTGCATATTTACTTGTCAATTTACTGTGTATGCTGTAATCAAGTGGATCCTACCACCCTTTACGTTGTTGAGGCTGGTTTCAGCATCCCACTTAGTCAGCTGCCCATATGTTTCAGAGAACATGTCCACCTAGTGTGTATCTCACATCTTCTGGCATTGTCCTCATTCCAGTGATTTCTTAAACTTCCTAGGGCAACGTTTGCGAGCTCGTTTTCCTCGCGCTACTTTTGGGAATTTCTTCTAGCTTTTTGGGATACACCCCCCTCGACAGGAGTTTGATCTGTTGATCTGTTTTTTCTTTGGGTTCGCTATTGGGCACTATGTACTCTATGGAAGGATCGTAACCATAAAGTCATTGGTGATCCAGCTTTCTCCAAGTTTTCTTTTTTCCGGCACTCTTTGCAGCAATCCTTGTTTGCTTGCTTGCGATCGCACTATATTGACTATGAGGTGTACTTATCATATAGTGAGATTTTCTCATGACATAATTGTGCTGCCCTTTTTCGGGTTAGCTTCTCTGTAATATAATCAGTCATAGTTTTCACCCCAAAAAAAAAATGTGTGTGTGTTTGGGGGGGGGGGGGGGGGGCGGGGCGGGGCAGCATCCCACTTAGTCAGCTGCCCAGATGTTTCAGAGAACATGTCCATAAGTGGTTGCAGTTAATTTCCATTATGTGGCTTCGCAGCTGTCATGCACAAAGACCACCCTCAAGCAGCCACTAAATGGACTTTTGTATGTCCATAGGTGGTTGCAGTTAATTTCCATTATGTGGCTTCGCAGCCGTCATGCACAAAGACCACCCTCAAGCAGCCACTAAATGGACCAAAAGTCTTCAAAAGCTTGTGTGCCCAAAAAACCTTTACATTATATATAGATGGCAAGCTGAGTTTGAGCACAGGCTGGGGCCATAGATCACGCAAATCCCCCTGTCCCCCAGCCAACCTACACAATCACTACATGTGTGCTCGTGCTCATGTTCGAGCCCGAACTTAGCATCACAAAAACACACACGGTTCATAGACCCTGACATAAAAGAGTTCCACTCTCAAAGCCTCAAAGCAAGAGCCTTGACAAGCCTAGCTTCAATTATAGGCTATGAGATCCATACTTAATCATCTGTGCTCAATGCTGTCTGCAGCATGGCATATCCATGTAGTGCTTATACATCCAACTTCAAACTAACATGTTGATTCTATCAGTTATTCAAGACAACGGCAGACTTATCTATGACAAAGGCTGGCACTTTTTTCCTTGAATTATAAAACTTACAGAGACGAAAAACAATAAGATAAAACCCGTCCAAAGGCCAGTGAGAAATAGATCTGAGAAGCACACTTCCTTCCAGTTGAAAATAACCCAACAAATCCAATTATGTTAAAACTTTTGTGAAGACTTACGCTAAATCAGCCAGAGTCTGACATTTGTTCACAGACTTTCCCTCTGGCAATTCCAGACAAGAATGATGCATGATCATCTGCTTCAGAGTGTGTTTTGTGCTCTTAATATCATTGTCCCACAGAAAGCACTGCATAGAGACATACAATTGTGCAGGCTCAGATAACAATCACTGAAATGAAATTCCCTAACCAGTAAGAGAGAAGGCCTCAGTAGGAGTGCCTCCAAAAATGAGCCCAAATTTTAACTTCTTCGAAATTGATACTATGTTCATGAAGACAAATAACAACGGCTTTCACAAGATGCTACATGGTAGAGACATGAGAACTGAAAACATGGCTGTTACATCTGAAAGCCTCTTTATGATTCTGCATGGTGATTGTGGACAGTCCAGTCCAGTTGACATTTTTTCAGGATGGACAGTCACAACTATTCTGCCTATTTATGATTCTAGGACAGTCCAGTCCAGTTGACATTTTTTCAGGATGGACAGTCACAACTATTCTGTTCACTGGAGACTTTCACAACCTCAAAATGTATCAAAAAACCTGCTGCATCATTTAACATGCAGCTACAAAGAATCTTCCTTGGTTAGTGCCTGCTCATTCTTTTTCAAAACCAAAGAGGAAGTTTAAGAGCAAGAATACCTTTCTTAGATACATCCGTTTCACTTCCTCCCAAGGTAATTTCCCATCCTTCCTAAAAATAGAGGCATTCCAACAAGCTCCCCGTGCCACCATTACAGATGAAGCACCTTGACCAAAATACCAAAACAGGAATTTTTTCAAAGTTTGAGGCAAAACATGAAGAAAGCATAAATATTGCTGCCTTGCATTCACCTATATAAAGTACTCAAAGTTTTAGGCCAAACAAGAAGAAAGCACAAATATAGCTACTCTGCATTCATGCCCAATGATAAACAGTCTACATATCCAAATCCAATCTCCGCATAGAACCGATAAGGATTTTGAGCTCAATGCTGCCCTTAATTAATGTCAGATTTAGTCTTCAAAAATTCCATACTACAATAAAACTTCTTTTGGTGGCTGAATTACTCAAGCAAACCAAGGCCAAATATTCAGTCTCCAACGGAAAGAAAAGAGTACTGGTTATATATATGAAACCATAAAAATCAGAAAGGGATTTCTAAAGCTGAAGAGTATGTCTAATGCCATTCCCCTTGAAAAGGAAAATGAAATTGGAGAGGTCGTGTATAGGTAAATGCTTAACCAACACAAACTAGTCACAATCTAGCAAAAACCTGCCAATGATGGCAGCCCAGTGGCAATGATGCTAATGGTAAAATCACATAGGGGCATCTTGAACATTCTTTAGGACCTCTCCATTATCTAAAGAGTCCCTTGCTAATAGTAACACCTAGCAACGTCCTCTTGAACATTCATGAGGACCTCTTCACTATTTGAAGAGCCCCTTGCTAGAACACGTGAATAGCTCATATATTTATACACATTGAGGAGTACCCAATTGCTCAATCAGCCTCCACAATCTTACCAATGTGCTCCATTTGTTACTAGCACCACCCTTAAGGCAGCGGTAATGGAAATGTATTGCAATGCATGCCTATTCTTTTCACTACATACTTCATGCCTAACTTTTATGTGTAGCCTCCTTTTTTCCACTAATCCCTTTGGCTTATGCAATGCTCCCGGTATCCCGTGCCTTTCGTTAAAAATATTCATATTTCTAAGGTAGTGTCCAATGTCATAACAGGTAGGGGCATTTTTTCCCTTTATTAGGTTTTGCCCATTGACCTCAGTTAAAGGTTGAGTTCGTGGCTGAGTTAGTCACCACACATGGTTTGACCCTAGTTAGGGTGCATCCTAGGTTTTTTCTCTATGACTACCCTAGCCTTGTAGTTCATTCTTGTTGCTGCAATTTCACTTCAGCTCCATTCTCTCTTGTTCATTTCCAACATTAGGTATCAAAGCGGGTTGCCTAGCCCACTGTTAAAGCCAATACTTGGCTCCGGGATGACCCTCTGAAAATCATCTTCATCCTGAACAAAACAGCAAATTGCAGAGCCCAAGTTCCTCTCAAGGATATAACGGGTGAAGACGGGAGGCGACCCAAAGCGCAATGAAGTAAGGGTGGGAGGCTTTTGGTTGTATGGTTCAACAAATGAGCTGTCCATTCACAAAACTGCTTGAAACAGTCCGAAACAATAACAAGACAGCTCCAAAGCTCAAAAACAGTCACCAACACGGTCGACCAGTAGGCTGAAGTCAAACCTGATCTGAAAATGACCTCGGAATGCAACAAATGAGCTGCGCCTTCACAAAACTACTTGGACAACCCATACATCTCGTGAGTTAAGTGTAATGATAGCATGACCTTTAGACTCTGAGATACGAGTTGCTCTAGCTTCATCATCATCAGCAATAGCATCGTCCTTGTCAACCGTCCAATCTATGTTAGGTATGGTTGCTTTGACATGTACTACTTGTACCATCCTTCGAGGAGTCCCCCGATTCTGATTTCAAAGCATTATCACGCCTAGCTGCATGTTCTTTAATCTCTTCCTGAATGTCAGCCTTATTTACCTTTGCATCAAACCCCACAATCACTTCCTTCTTAATGGTTTGTACTGTTAGATATGCTCAATGCCCCACCCTCCTGGTAACCACCAGTGGTCCAAGGTGCTCAAGTTGTAAGGCCCCCATATGAGGAGAAGCCACGTGTGAGCCCGAGACACTGGATGGATCCTGACTTGCATGTCAGATGACGTCTATCAATGAAACTATTGATGGTAGAAAGGTGATTGTGTGGGAGCCCCTTATTCTTGCTGGGGCCTGGGGGCTAGCTGGCCCCAGCTGGGGGGTCCTAGGGAGGCCCCCCTGGTGGGGGTTCCCTGAATATTCCATGGACGACTAGTCAGTTCCACCGACTAGGTCGACTGGTCAACTCCACCAACTACGTTGATCCGACTACCGCCTCATAGCTATAAAGAGGCGACCTCCCCAGTCCATTGTATCAGATCAGATCTTCCAGCTAGTAGCTCTTCACCTAGTATCTGTCTAGATCGCCATCTAAGCTCCACTGTGGGAGTGCACCGGTGGACGGAGCCATCATCTGTACTACATCAGTATTGAAGGAAAAGTTTGTTCCTCTCCAGTTTGCTGTGTACTCTCTATTCTTTGTTCAATTTCTGTTCTGTTGCACCGTGTAATTTAACATGTACTTCAGTGTGAACTATATCTTTGACTGTGGAGACTAGTTGGGGGGTAGGGGGGGAAGCCTTGCACGACTTTACAACCTCATCGATACTGCCTACTTACTAGGTCCTTCTAGAACCTGAATTCTAACTACAACATCCACCAGCTGCATCTTTAACTCTGCAACCTACTCCTGTAAAAATCTGTTCATGGTGCCCAATGATGTGCCGGTCCAGACCTCCTGTGTGCACACAGAGAGGCTGTCTTGGCTGTAATATATCGAGCATTCGCATACAGAGATGGTGTTGTAGCTGCAACTGTGGCCTATCGGGCCCTGTTGTTTGAGGTTGTTGGGTTGAGAGGGGGATTTTTTTTTTATTTTTTTTTCAAAGAAAGGAACCTTCTATTAATGCTTGAAAGATTTCATACAAGACAGCAGCCCCAAAGGTGCTGAGTATGGAAAAAACCGAAAAAGGCTTAAAGAAAGAAACCAGCCTGCTCCAGAGAAGCCCAGCGCACTGCCTAGGGGATCTCTGGAACTGGGGCTAACAGCCAAGTGGGGGGACTATACAGCCAGCAAATCCCTCGCGGAGTGAAGATGTAGAAAACACCTGCAGGCCAAGCCTTGCAGAAACGAGCACGCCTCTCAATAGTCGCCCTAGAGCCTGGAGTCCCACACTCCCAAGTGCACCGTAGAGTGTAGATGATATCTTGCTAGATGGCAACTAAGGTAGCCGAGGGTGGAACCGGGTGCTCTCCCATCACAAGACTACAGCGAGCCACCCAAATGTTCCAAGCCGTGATGCTGGCTACCACCTCCCAAACACTGTCCTCCCTAGTAGGAGGAGGAGGAGCTAGTGTGTCAGGGGGGGCTGCCTCGTGGAGTGCAATCCTCTCGATGCTTTAACCCTATATCCGGTAGGTTGGGGAGACTCTCCTCCCTAGTAGGAGGAGGAGCTAGTGTGTTAGGGGGGACTGCCTCGTGGAGTGCAATCCTCTGGATGCTCTGACCCTGTATCCGGTATGCGGGAGATCTCATCAATCTGAACCGCGTGTCCTCCCTCTATCAACCAAGCCACCATCCCCCAGGTGTGGTCTCTGTGAAGACTCTACATACGTGTCATGATCCTGAGTACTCTCATCCAAATCCTCGCTGCGCTACGATAGCTCCATAGGCAATGCGGGATAGTCTCCATGAGACCATCAGACCAACAATGGCACTGCCCCTCTACTCGCATCTGCTCCAACCATGGGCCGATGGGCAAGCCTCCGTGGGCTGCCAGCCAAAAGAAGTATGAGATCCTCCTCGACCGCAAGCTGAACCACAACCGCGTCCATAACCTGGAGCGCACATCCCGAGGCACTCTCTGAGTCACCAAATGTCTCTCCCTCGAGGGGGTCCACCTCGACGAGTCCATCTGAAGTCTCCTTCCAATCCGTGTGGTGTAGGAAAAGAAGGGCACCTCATCCACCGTCACAGCTAGGTCGCCCCTAGAGGGCCAGAACCACTCCCCCAGATCCCACTGGACCTCCCTAAGAAGTCTAGCCAAAGGGGCCATCTAGAGGGGTCCTGCTCTGAGCTACTAGGAGGGTCAATATGTCACTCCTTCCCCAAACGTCCTACCACTATGATCATCTGCCAATGTATCCCATCAAGACTCCCATCCATCTTAGGGTCACTCCCATTGAGGGGCTGAAGTAGGCCTCCAGGTCCTACACAGAAGAAGCCGGGGTGCGTGCTATCGTGCTGCATCAATATCCTCAAGGAAACACCAGTACGAGAAAACTGCCCCAACCATCTGCTGTCTCTCCAAACGTGAAGTCCTTCCCACCAGGACTCAGGAATGGCTAAGTCGATCTCTAGCTGCCACATAAGGGGCTGGCACTCAAACTCCTCTCTGCATCTGGGCTAAGCACGGAGGAGACCCCCTGCTACTCTCTGCCAAACCCTGTGAAGACTCCTCATCAGGGGGGAGCCCTTCCCTGTGAGGGGGGCCTCTGAGAAGATCCATCTATGTGAAGGTTGCCACTGTCCCCCAGTGCGTGGGGTGTTCCTCAGAAGCCCTCGCTATAAGAGGAGCTTCCAAGGCTCTGCACCTGGCGTGAGGCCACGAACCACCAACTTGCCCAGAAGGGCCTTGCTCTGCATCTCCGAATCAATGATACCCAAGCCTCCCAGTGCCTACAGCATGATCACTGTCTGCCAAGCTACTCGGGCTCTAGTGTTCCTCGTGCCGTCTGAACCTGCCTAGAGGAAGTTATGTATCAACCGTCGGAGCTGCCCAATGCATCCTGTGTGAAAGTACCAGGAGGAGGCAATATACCAAGCTGTGGCGAGAAGGACCTAGTTTGCCACTAAGGCGCGACCTATGAGGGAGAGTTTGGCCGAGCTCCAATAGAGAAGCTTGCGCCGAACACTCTCAAGGATCGGGGCAATCAGCTACTCTGCTGTGATGTACCCACCTAGCATCCGAGGTATCTCGCTGTCTGGCCCTGCGGTATCCATCTGAAGCCAAAGTAACTCCCCCACTCACGGATCTCCTGTGTCTCCTCAAAGCCCGTGAAGAAGCCTATGGATTTCATCCAGTTGATCCATACCCCCGAGGCCTCACAATAGATAGCCAAGGTGCCTCTGACACTCTCTAGACTCGTTGTGGTGCCCTCAACATACAAGGCCGTGTCATCTGCAAACTCCGAGTCAAGGAGCTCCTCCTCTTGTCTGATTGGGAGCCTCAACCCTGTGAGACCCGCCACCTGTGATCTCAAATAGTAGCCTAGAGCCTCCGCTACAAACAAGAAGAGGAAGGGAGCTAGTGGGCAGCCCTGACGGACCAAGCGAGAGAGAGGAAAGGCCTCACCTATATGTCCTCCGATTAGCATCTCACTAGAGCTCCCTGCGTACAGCGCTGAAACTCCTCTGACCCATCTGTCTGAGAAACCCAATCTCCTCATAGTACCCTCCAAGAAAGACCACTCCACCCTGTCGTAGGCATTCTCAAAGTCCAAGAGAAGGACAGCCAGCAGCTGTGACTCCTCCCTGGACCAATCCACTGCCTCCCAGAACGTGAAGATGTTGTCGAGGATGCTGCGCTCCTCGACAAACCCAGTCTGTGTGTCATGGATGATGTCAGTAAGATGAGGCCGTAACCGCAAACTCAAGACCTTGCCGAGGATCTTGTATGCAGAATCAAGCAGAGTGATCGCCCTCCAACTTCGCATATCTTACCTATCTCCCCCTTTCAGGATCAAACAGATCCACCCCTTGCTCAAGGACTGAGGGAGAAGGCCTGTGTCAAAAATCTCCTAGCAAGCTAAACAGAAAGGGGTGGAGATCATCTCCCAGAAGTTCCGAAAGAAGGCCGGAGTCAAGCCATCCTCCTCCGG